>NC_062535.1:12701012-12753233 GCF_022655615.1 Tachysurus fulvidraco | reverse complement strand
TGATGTGGCACACACAGTTTAAGTTAAATAAAGACCCAATAGAATTTGGCAAGTTCTTTATTTTGTTTGTTTTACTATTGAAGCAGTCACATGAAAGGTGCACATTCCATGTTGACTGCTAGTAACATCCAAAGTAAGGTAAAATCAATAAATGGTTGTATTAATGTGAATATTTGTCTTGCCGATTCAGGAAAGGCCTAAAAGGGAGTGACCCGCGAACAGGAAGCCAGTGTTATAGCATCCTGAAGGGGAGGAGTCATCTGATCAAGCATGCAAAGATTATAAATGTATTGTATGTAGAGATTTCAGTGATTTTGTTAAATGATAATGCCTTTGATTACAGGTAGACTTCATTTTGGGTGTGACTTGTAAAGTGTTAAGATCTAGAAACATAGTGTTGCTAACAGATGGAGTGTTATGATTGGCCCGTTTGAATCTGAAGGGAGGGGACCAGGATGATTAAAAGACAAAGGAAATGCTGCAGAGGGAGAGGGGTGTTGGTTGGAACAGTAGCCAACAATTTAGTTATTCCCTTTTGTGTTTTGTTAAGTGTTGAGTTGTACTTTGAATAGTTTTTTTTTATTTGTTTATTTTTTGGTAAATTTTGATTTTTCAATGGAAATTTTGCTTTGGCTTCTTTCACACCTGTCTGAGAATGGTGGCTCACATAAATAAAAAGACACTTCACTGGATTTTTCAAGAGTTTTGCCATTTCTTTTGCTGCCAGTTTGCCACTGCACCGACCATCATACCACAAATGGTGTCAGAAGCGGGATGTGAAGTCTTTGAGGAGTGACTGACAGTAGAGGGGAGAAATCTCAAATTTCAAGATGGCTGCTAGAGGACATGGAGGTTCTCAAAGGATTACCCGAGCTCATCCAATACTGTTCTCCGAAGAGGAGGAGGACACTGTTGAAGTTAAAGCAGGTGATGTGGAGTTGGAGGCTGTGATAGCAGAGGAGGCTGTGACAGACTTGTTTCATATGAGGAACGTGACATATCCTGAGACTGAACCTGTGGTGAGACCCAAGAGTAATAAAGTGAGTACACCCCGAGGTGAAGCAGAAGGTATTGTGGTGGATCAAGAGTTTCTTTTGGAAATAAGGAACTTTATGAAGCAACAACAAAGAAATGAAAAGTTATTATTTGATGAGTTGAATGGGATAAAGTCTACCATTCTCCAGAAATCCAAGGCAGGGTGGGAATCAGTTGAACAGATAAGTCAACAAACTCACTACCCATTACCTACACCTAGAACACTTCCACAAGCACCAGGAGGAAGAGCCATGTTTTCAGAACCTCATGCAATCCAACCAGAGGATCATCTGCCAAGTATGTCTGTACCACTGGTAGCACCTTTGAGACGTTTTCATGAACCTCGAATTCCTGATTTTGTGGAAGGTGAGGATGTGGAGAGCTTCTTTGTGCGGTTCGAACGCATTGCTAGAACGTGGGGATGGCAAACCGATGAGTGGGCAGCACGAGTGGTAACTTTGTTAACAGGCAAAGCTCTGGAGGCCTATGCAGGTATGGATGAACGACGTTCCGGATCTTATGCTGACATCAAAGCTGCTGTGCTGGCCAAGTACAACGTGACTGAGGAGACATATCGTCTGCGTTTCAGGAGTCTGACGGTACCAACTGGAGAAAGTGTAAGAGAGACCTACAACCGCATTAAGGGCTTGTACAAGAGGTGGCTGCGACCGGAAATTAAGAGCAAGGAACAGCTGGGAGAAACCATCATACTGGAACAGTATCTAAGAGTGTTGCGTCCGGACGTGAGAGTATGGGTCAAGGAAAACCAACCACTAACTGGTGAGGAAGCTGCTAGGTTGGCTGAGAGATACATGGCTGCCCATCGAGATCCACCACGAACCAACAAAGGTACTGTGACTTTGGGCAGGGGTAAAGTTGAGGAACCCGTTGATAAGACAATGGGAGTGTTTGGGAAACATTCCAATACAACTTTGATTTGTTTTTATTGTCAGCAACCTGGACATAAGGCTTCCATTTGTCCCCTAAAAAAACCCAAAGTGACTAATATGTGTTATGTTCCCAGGAATGAGTGCTTTGCTGAATCAACATCTACCGAGAAACATAGCCACCTTCTAATGGTAATTGTAAATGGTCAGCCTGCCCAGGCTTTGGTTGATACAGGTAGTACACAAACTTTGGTGAAATCTGACTTGCTAAACTGTGAAATGTTGAACTATAGTGATACTGTATGCTTGGGATGTGTACATGGGGATGAACAAACTTATCCGACTGCTGAAGTCTCTGTTATTGTAGAAGAACAAGCATACTTGTTAAGGGTGGGGGTAGTTGAGAAATTACCGTTTGATGTGGTGTTGGGGGAAGATTTTCCTTGTTTAACTGATTTTGTGACTTCCAAAATGTGTGCAGTAGTTACAAGGTCCCAGGCTAAAGGCTTGCAACCTCTTCCCAATGCGGAAGCTGAATTATTTTCTAATGTGGGGAAGGAGAGAAAAAGTAAAAGACAGAGACGACAGGAAAAACATAAGGGGAAGGATAAGATGCAAGAGAGGTTAGCACATTTTCCTGACTCTGGGTCTGAGTTGGTTAATTCCCGTTGGCAGGTTCCTGATCATTTTAGGGAGTTACAAAAAGGAGATGTTGCATTACAACCCTTGTTTGCAAAAGTGTGTGAAGTAGATGGTAAGCCAGTTGGGGTACCAAAGTTTGGGGGGGACCAGTACATTTTAAAGAACAACCTTTTGTACCTGGCTGACATAGAGAGTCCTAGATTAGTGGTACCCAAAGCATTGCATCAAATAATTTTACATTTGGGGCATACCATCCCTTGGTCAGGTCACTTAGGCCAACAAAAAACGTATGAGCGTGTCAGTCAACGTTTTTTTTGGCCAAAAATGTACCATGATGTGCAAGAATACTGTAAAACTTGTCCTGAATGTCAAATGGTAGCACCTGTTCGAAAAGCTGATAGAAGTTATCTGCAACCTTTGCCCATTATTGGAACTCCATTTGATCGTATAGGTATGGATATAATAGGTCCTTTGGTAAAGAGTAGTTCGGGTCACCGATTTGCATTGGTGATCTGTGACTATGCTACCCGATATCCAGAGGTCTACCCCTTGCGTTCAGTCCAAGTTAAACATATTGTGAGATGTTTGGTTGACTTGATTTCACGGGTTGGAGTTCCATCCGAAATTATCACGGATCAGGGGACAAATTTTATGGCTAAAGTGATGAAGCTGTTGTATAAACATCTAGGCATTAAGGGAATAAGAACTACACCATTTCACCCTCAAACAGATGGTCTTGTAGCTTTAATGCTACGTTGAAAAACATGCTGAAGAAATTTGTTGATGAGTCTGGGGGAGATTGGGATAAATGGATTCCATTTCTTCTTTTTGCCTATAGAGAGGTCCCTCAGTGTTCAACCGGTTTCTCACCTTTTGAACTTTTGTTTGGCAGGCAAGTCCGTGGCCCTCTGGACATGCTCAAGGAAGGGTGGATAGCAGAGGAACCAGCCCAGTGCAGTATTGCTTCATATATCTTACAGATGCGGGACAAGTTGGAGAACTTTAGGACTCTGGCTAAAGAAAACCTAGCTGCTGCCCAGCAAAGACAAAAGGTCTGGTACGACACACATGCCAGGGAAAGGGATTTCAAACCAGGACAGAAAGTTCTATTACTATTACCATCAGGTACCAGCAAGTTGTTGGCCAAATGGCAGGGTCCATATGTTGTAACCAGAAAACTGGGTCCAGTAACCTATGAGATTTTGTGTCCAGAAAGAAAACGGCCTAAACAGGTTCTACATGTTAATCTTCTGAGAGAATTTAAAGAGAATGTGTCTGATCTCCAAGGTCTCAAGAAGGTTAAAGACCAAGTGATGATGGTGAGAGCCATAACGGAGGAAGAGGATGAACCAGATATGGATCCAGTTCGATCAATACAAGATGCCCCAGAATGTTGTTCACATTTGAATAACCAACAACAACAGCAGCTAGCTGAGGTACTTCAATCTTTTCCCTCTCTGTTCCAGGAAAGGCCGGGTCGGACTGAGATTCTCACACACTATCATCCTGAAGGACACTACCCCTATACGACAGAAATCCTATCGAGTCCCGGAGAAGATGGTAGAACAGTTAAAGACTGAGGTTAAGACCATGTTGGAAATGGGGATTATAGAACCATCGAAAAGTGAGTGGTCAAGCCCCATACTGCTGGTCCCTAAAAAGGACGGAGGAATTAGGTTTTGCACTGACTTCAGAAAACTAAATAGTGTATCATGTTTTGATTCCTATCCGATGCCTTGTATTGACGAGTTGATAGAGAGACTGGGCAAGGCGTCCTTTATGACTACATTAGATCTGTGTAAAGGTTATTGGCAGGTGCCCCTTAGTCCCTCGTGCAAGCCCTACACTGCCTTTCGATCTCCCTCAGGGCTATACCAGTATACGGTTATGCCGTTTGGATTACATGGAGCACCGGCCACTTTTCAAAGATTGATGGATCGTGTCCTTGTGGGTTGTGATCAGTATGCAGCTGCATACCTTGATGATGTGGTTATATACAGTGGGTCCTGGCAAGAACATCTACGGCATCTTGTGGACATTCTACAGCGTCTTCAGAAAGCGGGGCTCACCATCAACACCACAAAATGTTCATGGGCTCAGACAGAGGTGAGATACTTGGGTTATTTACTAGGGCATGGACAAATCAGGCCCCAAGTAGAAAAGCTTAAGGCTATCCAAAACATTACTCGTCCTCAAACTAAAAAGCAGGTGAGATCTTTTCTTGGTTTAATTGGCTGGTATCGCAGATTTATTCCCCACTTTGCATCACTGGCTACACCTCTGACTGATCTGACCAAGAAGAGTCCTGCTAAATTTTGTTGGCCGAATGAGTGTGAAGATGCATTCAATGCACTTAAAGATTTGTTATGCCATGAACCAGTATTACAGAGCCCTAATTTCTCTCAGAGATTTATTGTACAGGTGGATGCTTCTGATGTTGGCTTGGGAGCAGTGCTAGTCCAAGGAGAGGCTCATGAAGAGAGACCAGTTCTATTTCTGAGCAGAAAACTCTTTGAAAGAGAGCGGAAATACTCAACAATTGAGAAGGAAGGCCTTGCCATCAAGTGGGCTGTGGACTCCCTGCAGTATTACTTGCTCGGACGTGAATTCACGTTACGGACTGATCACCGTGCCCTGAAATGGATGCAAACCATGCAGAATGGTAATTCAAGGATACTGCGCTAGTGTCTGGCTCTGCAGCCCTATGTGTTTACAATTGAGCACTGTCCGGGTAAGAGAAATTTTGTTGCCGATTATTTATCCCGTATGCCCAATTTAGACCAACCAGAGGGAGAGGGAGGGAGAAAATGTGATGTGGCACACACAGTTTAAGTTAAATAAAGACCCAATAGAATTTGGCATGTTCTTTATTTTGTTTGTTTTACTATTGAAGCAGTCACATGAAAGGTGCACATTCCATGTTGACTGCTAGTAACATCCAAAGTAGGGTAAAATCAATAAATGGTTGTATTAATGTGAATATTTGTCTTGCCGATTCAGGAAAGGCCTAAAAGGGAGTGACCCGCGAACAGGAAGCCAGTGTTATAGCATCCTGAAGGGGAGGAGTCATCTGATCAAGCATGCAAAGATTATAAATGTATTGTATGTAGAGATTTCAGTGATTTTGTTAAATGATAATGCCTTTGATTACAGGTAGACTTCATTTTGGGTGTGACTTGTAAAGTGTTAAGATCTAGAAACATAGTGTTGCTAACAGATGGAGTGTTATGATTGGCCCGTTTGAATCTGAAGGGAGGGGACCAGGATGATTAAAAGACAAAGGAAATGCTGCAGAGGGAGAGGGGTGTTTGTTGGAACAGTAGCCAACAATTTAGTTATTCCCTTTTGTGTTTTGTTAAGTGTTGAGTTGTACTTTGAATAGTTTTTTTTTATTTGTTTATTTTTTGGTAAATTTTGATTTTTCAATGGAAATTTTGCTTTGGCTTCTTTCACACCTGTCTGAGAATGGTGGCTCACAAATAAAAAGACACTTCACTGGATTTTTCAAGAGTTTTGCCATTTCTTTTGCTGCCAGTTTGCCACTGCACCGACCATCTTACCACACAAATAAATTGAATTGAATTAAACTGAATTGAAAAGTATACATTTGCCTGAACACTTACGAGGGACCCGGTATGTGTTCCTTTCCGAAAACATTATTGTATAGCAGGTCTTTATATTCTGTAAAATGTAATTTCTCTAAATTTCTGATTTATGATAGTGTTCAAATGTTACAACAGTCCATATTTATAAATCTTCAAATTCTAAAGTTTAGGGATCTCTGTACTAGCCCATGCCCTAGATGTTATTTTCTTGAAAGCTTTTTCTTTGAAAGTCAGGATATACACTAAAACACATCGGAAGCACTTCGAATGTCAAATAATTTGGATGTTGCAATCGTTTGTGGAAAAGATTACGCTATATGATTTGTAATTGTGAGTGTAGTTATGTATATCATATTAGTATAGTTTTACATTAATGCTAAAACTATTTAAACACCTACATTAAACCTTGTAATACGATTGAATTCCAGAAGATGGCACCAACATCTCAATTTTTTTCTTTGGGAAATATGAAGAGGAACATTTTGAATTTCTTTATCTTTTAAATAAATTGCATTACACAGATCATTTGTTAGTTTATTATAAAGCAGCATGACATATTTTGAACTATTAATATTCTGATCTCTATCTCTCTCTTTATATTTCTCTCTCTCTCTCTCTCTCTCTCTCTCTCTCTCTCTCTCTCTCTCTCTCTAGAATTACAGGCATCAGGTTTAATGTTCCACCTTCTTTTTAGCGAAATAAATAAAGAAATGAATAAAGTTTTATGATTATTTATTTAATGATCATGGTCAGTATCCTGTTACAATGACTTTTTACTAATTTATGCTAACAAAAAAAAATTCGTACCATAAAGCACATGGCCAATGATGTTTTATAATATTCTATATAGAACATTTATTTTTAAGGAACGAGCAATGATTGCCCTCTACAGGTCCGAAATTGTATTACAGCATTTCAGATATAACAGTAAAAGATGCAAAGAAGTATTAAAGGAGTAAAGGGGAAGAAAAGAAGAAGTTCAAACTTAGTTTATGGTGAGAGGTGCAAAGAAAAGAAAAAGAGGGACAAGAAAATATATGATTAATATTTAATCTTGCTCATTTCTGCCATATTTAGCATTGCAGACTTTTGTGATGTTTAACAGACATCTATTACACCAGATATTTATCTAAAATCTAAGAAAATCTTGGTTTAAATGGATTAATCTAAAAGCTACTGCCATCATTTTTTTAGCATTAATTGTCTGTGAATATATAAACTAATGGAAATCATCTATATTATTTAAATAAGAGGTACGATAGAATTGTAAAACTGTTGCAAAGAATGTGTGGCTTCTTCTTTTCTAATGGTAAAAAAGCAACAAAGCCATCACGAGAATGCTGCAATTCAAATTGTGTTCATGAACGATACATAAATTCTGATATATTGAGCACAGAGCAAAACAGATCTTGTAAATGTACTCAGTGCTTCAGGGACGATCATGTCCTCAAACATTGGCAGGAATCTTTGCTTTTATGTTAACCTTGTCCACCTGAAAGGAAAAAAGAAAACATCTCTGTTACTGTTCTATTATGCAAGAAAACTGTTTTCAAAAAAAAGTACAATATAAGTGTAATAAAAATCTCAACATTAGACAGTCTGACATGTTCTTAATGTAGAATCATATAAAAATGACTTACATCAATAATCGAAAAGTTGTTCATGAAGACATCTGCATTGATCTGAATGGAATTCACTTTCTCTACTGGCATACGGTGGGTAAATGTAGAGAATGGCAAGCCATTGACAATTATCTGAAGGAACAACATGTAAACTTTATTAATCCATTTCTATAAAGTCTTAAGTTTAGTTATTTTTTCCACATAATATCTCACCTCATATCCTGTTGAATTAATGATGAACAAGATGTCAAAGGCTGACCCTTTGACAAATGGGCTTCCTTGAATTTGTATTTCGTTTTCCCAATTCCCACTCCTGCAGCTGTTATAGGTCATTCCGGATGGATAGGCTACGAAGTGAAAAGCAATGTCGCTCCCCACCACGAAATTTATTGCAAAGCTGAAAGAAATTGTTTAAACATGGAAATGACTGCACCAGATATGACTGAGACATTTTAAACTTATCTATTCCATATTGGTTTTCATTCAAAGTGTCATGAAGTGGAAATAGATTCACATACCAATTGAAATCTGAAGGAACAACCCCTTGGAAGAAGAAAACCAGACCAGGCTTCACAGATACCTGGAGTTTGCCATTATAGTTTTTTTGCTGTTGGGATAATAAACATTGGTTTATTCCATGACAAATCTCTGTTATTACATATGTATTCAGTCATTTCATATTTCACATGAAACATTACTCACAGGGTTGCTGACTGGATATGGCACATCAGACTGGACGTTAGAAAGCACTGTGCGTGAAATGCCAGGAGCTAGCTCCTTACCAAAAGTAGAATTGCCCCAGTTCTGAAAAGAGCAAACACGTTATAAATGCTTCTAAAAATTCTGCTTATGAATGCATTTAAAATCACATACGCACAAAAGCATACAGTGAAGAGATTGAGAAGAGTGTATAACTTACTGGAATAGTACCCATGATGTTAATGATGGTGTCTCCATAAATGTGAAGTGTAGTCACTTTCTCCACTGGCAGGCGATGCTTGAACAGATAAACTTTCCGCCCATTTAAATATACCTGGAAGAACAGATGTGTGGTTCTTATACACAGAATTGAATAATTCTTTATACTATGTGGATCCACGTATGATTATAATCTGCATACCTCCCAGCCTTCTTGTTTGACCACAAAAAATAAATCAAAGGCTGATCCTTTGGCAACAGTATACGATGTTATGCGTTCTTGGGTCTCCCAATTCGGACCCCTTCGGGTGTTGAAGGACAATGACTCATCAAAAGAAAAAAACATGTGAAAAGGATAATCGCCAGTTTCCCATGTCCCGGATATAATATCTATTTCAAAGCTGTGTGTAGAATAGAAAAAAACAATTAATTTTCTTCAAAAATCCCATACAAAATACATAACAACATAATGGCAAAATTATGGCAAAATTCAATGTGAACGCTTGACATGAAAACATACCATTTTCCAGTTTTAAGAGCAGTGCCTTGGAAATACATGGCCATTCCAGTTTTCAGACCTCCAGTAATCGGACCAGTGTAAGCAATAGTCTGTGGTTAGTATAAGCACAT
This sequence comes from Tachysurus fulvidraco, assembly GCF_022655615.1. Lineage (NCBI taxonomy): Eukaryota > Metazoa > Chordata > Actinopteri > Siluriformes > Bagridae > Tachysurus > Tachysurus fulvidraco. Next base: position 12,743,894 of record NC_062535.1, on the reverse strand, counting down.
AAAATACATCAAATTTTGATATACAGTAATGTTTCAGTTCAAATAAAAAATTCACATTTAAAATTCACAGTCCACCTGGTCCACTTTTAGCATTGTATTACATATGAAATTATTTACTGATAACTGTTTTATTCAGTATGTTTAGGGAGATTTGGAGATTTAAGTTTTAAGCTACTCACAGGATTGCTGATCATATTTGAAACCTCTGACTTGATAGTAGAGGAAGACCATCGAGACAAGCCCATATTGGTCATTATTTTAGTCCTTATATGATTAATCAGAGAAGGCATGGAGAGGTTCTGTGGGGGAAAATAATCATGTACTTTTTCATGTAAATTTAAAATAAATGCATGCATCATTATAGAACATTTGATTGATTCTTATTTCTTTAAAGAAATTTAGGTGAAAATAAACATTCTATTAATTTACCATTACAGGCTACTTTTTAATCAAATTCAATGTACAGTAATAATATTATAATCTTTACTGACCCATTGGCTCATTGTGAAATCGACCATCCCAGAAAAACTGAATTGAAGATAGTCACTGGGTTCACTCACTCCCAAAGTGCCAACAGCTCTGTATCGGACCCAGTATTGTTGTACTGGGTTAAGATCACTAAATGCAAAGCTGGTATTTGCATCTGGAGTCGTGATGACTTTCCACATGGTGAGATCACTTGCTGAATCAGTTGGCTGAGTATCCCTGTACTCAATTATGAACTGTCGAGTCTCTCCGGTTGGAGATTTTGAAAGCGTTACAAGTTGTTTCCCATCACTGGTCCCCACCACCGGCGCAGCAGGCTTGGATACAGGCTGGAACTTAGGATCTATCAGAGTGCTGCTCTGATAAAGTCTGATAGAGGTTCCTGGATTGCTGGGGTCAGATATGGAAGCAACGACGAACTTGATTCTGCTATTATTTATATTGGTCTTGAAAAAACTTGTAAAGAGAGTAAGATTCTGCCTCATCCTTGATGAAATATCAAGAGATGTGAACCAAGGCTGTGTTGTTGGGTATGAGAAAGCTTTAGTAATTGGTTTTCCAAAATTGGCCAGTGCATCAGAATATACAAAGCTTCGTACACCCACAAGGTAGGGGTCCTCACTCTTTAGAGATGTAAATGTTAAGCTAACCACTGAATCAACATTAGGATCATAGAGAATGGAATTAAATAATCTCTCAGACGACACAAATGTGACATCCTTCAGTGCACTGGTATACGAAGTCAGCACATTTAATTGAGTTGTAATGTCATCTAACCATTTGCTCATATTGGTAGCAGTGAAGGGTGTCATGCCATGGTTGGTCAGGATATCTCCCAGTGCCTTGTTCTCCAGTGCTCCACTACGAATATTTGGCAAAATGCTGACCAGTGACTTTTGTAATGCAATCTTATAAAAACTGTGTAATTCCCTAAACTGTTCCAAGCTTTTGTTTAGCTCAGGGAAACTGGCTGTAATTGGGTTTCTGAGTAAATCATTGCATTTTCTTTCTGCATCAGCGAGATCCTCCAACACACTTTCTGTTTTAGACACCAGGCTCAAACTGATTTCTCTCACCAGCTTAGCAGCCCTAGAATCCAAAAGTGTGAGAGGATACAGCCACACAGTCACTGGTACACCTTTACTGTTTCTTTCCTTCAACAGACCAGGCAACTTCTTGCATGCTCTCAGAGCGTCTGTGTAGGTGGTGGGGTTTTCATCAAGCTCATAGTCACCATAAAATGTGACATTTATATTTTCAGCTAGTTTCTTTTCTTCAGAGGACAACTTCAGGGATGCTTGCCCCTCAATTGAAATAGTGGGGATCTTCTTGATCACTGCTTGAAGGCTTCCTTCAACAGCCTGTTTGTTCTCACTTTCTGAACTTGAATAATCAAACAGCATGAAAGCAGAAGCTCCATACAGTACAGCTGTAACTACATGAGTGGCTGTTTTCTGTTCAAATACTTTTGGATAGGTGATATTACCAAGCTCCTTCATAGTAAGTTGTTCAAATTTTGTTGTCTGGCTGTACTGCATAGTAACTCTGCACTGACGTGCTGAGGATTTGGTATCTTGCAGGTACTTGGCAGATCCTCCAACCTCCACCAATCCACCTAAGAAACTAGCTTTTAGGGAAGCGCTCACATTTAAAAGGTTGGCCTTATCGCTGATACTGTCAGAAGCAGCAAGCTTGACAAATGTTTTAGTCTGATCAAGCACGTCAATATCATCACGCAATGCATTCTTGTCCCATAAAGTGATACCTGAACAAAAGAGCAATGAAAAAAATGACAGTAGTGTCACAAATAATATTACAATTCATCTGTCAAAAATACCATTTACCAAACTATATACTGTATGAAATAAAGACTAATTATTGGTACAGTAGGTTCATGCCTCTTGACCCATCAGTGACTCTTCTGCAGAATTTCAAATGTTACTTCAGAGACGAAGAATGTCATGTGTGTTTTATAGATTAAATATATCAACATTACTTCAAAGCCCTTGTAAGATAACTAATAGGTTAGTCTAATCTTAGTGTTAGATGTCATGTAATATAATCATATAATGTCACTATGCATCATACTTCAAATGTCAAATAGATAAATATGTATTGTTTATGTATATTTATTTATCTACAATAGCTCAATATGCACATTGTATCTATGTATCTAGGTCTTAATGGAGAGGCAATGCAATTCATATGTATGCTAACAGTAGCACAATTCTCAAATATCTTCTCGATCTCATTCTCTGCATTTACATGAAAGTAGGATATTTAAACAGGAAATTCTATTTAGTTCACACTTGCCTAAAATCTTGATAATGATGAAGGATTTAATTTATTATCAGTCTTTTTCCCAATTTACCAATAATGACTATACATTTTTGTTGTTTTAACTTAATTCACATAGCCAACTTCTATTAACAATATGTAATAAATACACTTGAAAAAGATATTGAGTGAAAATCTAACAAGAATTCACTTTCAATTTTACCTGATTGGTTGACATTAATCTAGGAACAAGATTATTCAAGGTGCAACTTAATATAATGGATCTATTGTCAATATGACAGACACAAAAACATCTCCAATGTCCAATGGCTACAGTAATGCTTTGCACTCACTGAAAATATTATGCAGCTAGATTATGGCACTAATATGCAGAAATCTTATAATCTTATGAAAAGCGAGAAGCTTCTCTCTTAAGCCTTTTATCTACCTGTATCTACTTCTAATTTGTACATAGAGCACTCTCATCATAAACCCCTACGCGTTTATAGAAAAGGCACGAATGGGAGTAAAATCGGTCTTGCATTAGCATGAACAATGAACATTACAATAGATTATAAATTATATTATAAATGAAAGCTTTACCTGGAATAAAAGAATCATTGCGGCAGTCGTACAGCATGCCAGGATACAGGGCCCTTCCCAGGGCTGCCATCTCAATGATTTTGGTGTCCATGGCTGTCAAAATAAACACAGTATTATTAATAAATATTTCTGAATAATCTATGATGACTGCCCTCCAGATATATTTATATACATATTATTTCTCACAATCTATATACATAAAACATAAACTGTGTATAATAATATATAATAATAATAATAATAATAATAATAATAATAATAATAAGAAGAAGAAGAAGAAGAAGAAGAAGAAGTATAAAGCAAATATATAAAACTATAAAGATTAATAGATAGCACTACTTACTTATATATATGTGGGTATATGAGATCTGTTGTTCTCAGTTGTGTTCTTCTCTGCTTCTAATCTGAACCAGGTTCCTCTGAAATTTATCTTGGTTTCAGAGATATTTATAGTCGTAGTTTAAAGTCCTACATTAATTTGAGGCAAATAATCTGGGCATGTGATCAAAATGATTTTTTGGCAGCCTTTGTGCGATCCACCGTGTGTTTGCAAATTTGCTGCTGTTGCTTCTCAGGAAGCTTCAGGGCAAAATAAAGTTCACACAGTATACATAAGTATTGCCGAACAATGAATGAAAACAGGCCCGGCTCCAGATATGAGATATGAGATGAAAGGTGGGCCGGGTGGGGGGGTGTTCTTTAATGCTTTAATCTCTCATGTCTATAGTTTTAATACCATATATTTAAGACAATTGTTAGGGTTGTTTTTATTAAGCTGTATCTCCTATCTTTGATGGAGGCACAACGGTCAATAAGTTTGTCCTGATCTATGGAATTAAAGACATCTCTTTCAACTGACATCACAGCCAGGTGATGGAGCCTGTTTTGACCCATTGTTGCCCTGTCAGGTGTGGAGGTGACGTAGTGAACTGAATAACCGTTCACAGCTGATAAGATAAATGTCTTAAGCTCTGACTGCGCGTGCACGCTGCGCATGCCTGTGCTTCTCCGTTCAAATAAAGCAGACAGCTGATGACATACTATTGAAAGACTAAAATGCATGTGCGTAAAAGCAAAGTAAATAAAATCGCTCTTGGATCAAACTGATAAATAATTTTCTTACCCATCGACGACATGTCCTGCATTTTAACGTAATTTTTATTTTTTATTTTTGAAAGTAAATATTATACTTATAGAGTTTTAGGGTGGCTGATATCACAGACAGGGGGGCTGAATCCACCCTAAAGAAGGCCCAGAACCAACCCTGCTTCCACTCACCTTTCTGTTAACATGCTCGGATAGAGCACTGTGAACAGCCAGCTTCTTTGGCAATGAATGTTTGTGGCCTTGAATTAGTGAAATAAATGAACTTTTCCACAACATTTTAATTTTGTTGAGATGCACCTGTATTACTCAATAAACAAATTATCTATTACGGTATGCTGACTCTGTGTTTTGGGCCTTATAGCAACACAGCAAAAGAAGTGTACAATTTGATGGGGAAGGCATGGTATCTAAGCTTTGACTTGGATACCATGCTTTCCCCCATCAAATTGTACACTTCGTTTGCTGTGAGTCCCACAAATATCAATGATCTCGGGATAGTCTTCCGATGCTGAACATATCACTGCCAATCATTACTATAAATAATAATGTCATCCAGAAAGGTAATCTTCTTCTTCTCTTTTGGCTCTCAAAGAAGGCGGTCGCATTTTATCTCCCTCTACCTCCCCTTTACATTCCCTGCTTTGCTCCTCTCGTCTCGTCTATTGTCTTATACTTTGAGAGACTCTCTCCACACTGCTCTCCAAACTAAAAAACATCATGGATTTGATAAACTGGTCTCTCAACGCAATTGACACCATCTTCTCGAGAGAAACTTGAGTTCGGGGGAACCTGACTCTCCTGCAGGAACGTTCGCAGCTGGCTATACAATGGACGCGTGTGAGAGTTGGCGGGTCGTGTGTCTGGCGGCTCTTTCCGTGGAGGACATTGAAGATATCTACCTATTTGGAACCATGATAACATGGAGTTCTGCTGATTGGATTAGGCATTGCCCTGGTTTATCGAGGAAATCAGAAAACGGTGACAGCTGTCCAAAAGGCTGCCCGTCATGATTGATGCAATGGGCAGAGAGGTCAGCACTGAGGCTGGGACTATTAATCGCAATATGGATAACATCACGGTGAGGCTCACTGCTTTGGATACTGCTACTGTAACATCACGGAAATCTTTGGAAAGAAAAATGGATCGATTTGGAGACCAGAACAGACTAAGAGAGTAGTCGTGTAAATTGGAATGCGTCTACTCGCCCCAAGTCCAAACAATCCCAATCTTATCTGCTTTCGGCTCTTGCTTTCCTTCCCCCATTTCCACAGACACCTGCTGATTGTTGACTCTGTCTGGGACGTGATCAAGGCTGTGTATCGCTATGACAATCTTGCGGACTGAGGAACCGAGATTTGATGCCGGGAGCAAAGACTCTCCAGGCCTACACACTTATACACACACACACGCACATATATAAAGATATGCACTCAAAAGTTCCCTTGCAGGACATTTGTGCCACTGCGAGCTGGTCTTTCTCCCCGCACACCTTTGTTAGGCACTACCGGCTTGATGTTACCTGTACCAGGGTGGCTCGTGTGGTCTTAAGTGTGGGCTTTTCGTAGCCACGTTGTACTAGGCCCCCACTCCTTTCAACCCTGTCTGCCCGGCCTGGTTATGCATGTTTCAAGCATATAGTCTCCCCCTCTCCTGACACCCAGGTTGGCCCATTCACATGTTTATAAACATGTTCTTTTCCTACAGGCGGCTTGCTTGTTGGACATCAGCGGGGTTCTAACATGCATGTTACCACATGTCGTCTTTCTCTTTGGCTGGGTTTTTTACCCCGCGCAGTATGTTATGTCTGCTGCTTTGTGACGTGCCGAGCACCACCTTTTTGGCCGTCCTCTGGCTTACAGGGCCTCACTGTGTGTATTGGGCAACCGGGGAGTTGTCTCCCATAGGTGGGTCTCAAACACGAGATGATGAAAGACAACAATAGATTACTTTCGTAACCCCAGTTCTCTGAAACAAGCTTGCTGCACGAGAAGTGAATATGCTCACTGAGGAAAGGTAGCGCGTGCAGGTGCATTATGCATTCGGGTAAGGGGCGTTACCTTACCTGCCTTTGGCACACGCTCCTGTCTGTCAAGCCAGACTTGGTGCAATTGGATGCTTCTGTAGAGGTCAGGAATGGATGCCCTTCCCATAGGTGGATCTCTCCACTCGATGTTTCAGAGAACCGGGGTTATGAAAGTAACCTATTGTTTTGTTTATGTTTGGTGTCACATATCTGCCCCGCCCTTGTCTCGTTCTCTCTGCCTCTGCACACCTGTTCCTTATGTATCTAATTGTGATTATTATTTAGTTCAGCCACGTTGCCTTAAGTGGCACGGAATCCTCTGTTGTTATTTGTCATGTGTCCTAGTCTGTGTCCTTGTTTCATGTTTTTATTTATTAAACCTTGTTTATTTTTATGCTATCCTGCATTTGGGTCTATTGTATCCCCGCATTGCTGACATCTCTTTTTATTACATAAGACTTAAATGAACAGTTTTAAAGCCATTCAAGGTCTAAAACTGACTTTCAGCATAATATGTTAAATTAATTTGGTTATTAAGTAATGTGTATATGCCCCAGAACTTTGGGGCACACCTTGAGTGACAGTCACAATGCAAAATATCCTTCAAGCATTCCAGGTCATTGCCTGTAGTTTCTCACACAGAATTGATCTTGCATACAAAAATATCTGGCTTAAACTGAAAACAGAGAACAGAAGATTATGTGATGTACATGGTGTCTGTATATGAAGCAGGTTTGAGGATATAAAAAAAACATTAAACAATGGCTGCAGCAGTGTATCTCAAATCAAACCAGCAGTGTATACATATGTAAATCTTTTTCTCACTGGATGTCTGTTCATAGTGGCCTTTTAACTTCTATGTGACTGCTGTTTACTGTACTTAGTCTGTGTTGTTCTGTGTAACATGTCTACTTGCATATTGTGTTTGTAAGTAATTTGTATTTTGTGTTTTATGGACAACGGATGAAATTTAGCTATTGTGCTAATTCTGTCATATTTACACTGATGCTTATTGCTGATTTGTTGATTAATGTGCTAATTCAAATAAATAAATAAATAAATAAATAAATAAATAAATAAATGCGTATGTGGAGGCTATATTGTTATATGGAAATAGCATGTCAACAAACACCATTTAGATTTATTTGCATGTTCATTTCCATGTTCAGCAATATGCATATTGTGTGAAATTAATTTTGCCCTGAAGCTTCCTGAGAAGCCACACCAGCCTATTTGCAAACACGTGGTGGATCACACAAAGGCTGCCAAGATATCTTTTTGATCACATGCCCAGATTATTTGCCTCAAACTAATGTAGGACTTTAAACTAGGACTATAAATATCTTTGAAACCAAGGTAAATTTCAGAGGAACCTGGTTCAGATTAGAAGCAGAGAAGAACACAACTGAGAACAACAGGTCTCATATACCCACATATATTTAAGTAAGTTGTGCTATCTATCTCGTAACCTTTATAGTTATATATGTACAGTATATGTTTTATATGCATGTAATTTGTGAGAAAGATGTATTCCTTTTATCTGGAGAACAACAATCATAGATTATTTACAAATACTTATTAACGATATTGTGTTTTTCTTGACAGCCATGGAGCCTAAAATCATTCAGATGGCAGCCCTGGGAAGGGCTCTGTATCCTGGCATGCTGTACGACTGCCGCAGTGACTCTTTTATTCCAGGTAAAGCTTTCATTTATAGTATAATTATGCAGAATGTAATGTTTATTGTCCATGCTAACGCAAGACCGATTTTCCTTCCGTTCATGACTTTTCTATAAAAGTGTAGCGGTTTATGATGAGAGTGCTCTATGTTCAAATTAGAAGTAGGTACGTCTAGATAAAAAGATCAAGAGAAGATAGAAGAGATTTTATTCTGGTTGCTTTCATTGTTGGTTTAAAAGCAAAATGCATAAGAATAAGGATGCTGACTTGAGAGCTTGTCATTTGAGTGGCTATATAATTCCAATAAAAGCTTTGTGCCTATGAGTGGTATAATCATAGCTGTATGAAAGATTTGGTGACTGCATTTACCTTTAGCCATTGAACATTGGAGAAGGCTTTTGCATCTGTCTTACTGGCAACAGATCCATTTTGCCAGTTTCACTTTCAATAATTGTGCTCATTAATAGATAAATGTTAATCAGTCGGGTCAAGTTAATCCAAAGAGAAATCTTTTTTTTTTTAAATTCTTAATATAAGTTGCCTGTTTGAAAGTTTTAACAAATAAAGTGTAGTAGTTTCTTTTTGTTGTACTGGCTAATGCTATTAGAAAAATAACAGTCATAAGCAACATTTATGGCTTTTTATGGATTTACTTCTTGGTGTCTTTTGGATGTTGCTGTTTTTTTGTCTAATTTGGTATCTCTTTCAGTCATACTTTGCATCAGTATTATACTAATACATTAACATGTACACCACATTGTTTCTATATGGCCTTTGCTTAAGTTTAACCTGGACAAGATTGTTCCAGTAAAGTATTTAACGTTGTTGTACAGATGTCTCACTAAAGAATTTGGCTTCAGTTACTTTCTTGTTGTTTTCTCAGAGCGTAACAGTATCTACTATTAACAGTTGTGTGATCTGTAAAGAGGGTCTCACAGCCCAATCTTGACATGAATTTCTTGATAAGTCAAATGTTGGCTTCATGGTTTATATAATAGTTACATGCTGACATAGGAGAGCAGTTCTACAGCAGTTATAATCATGGTGTACAAACAGAGTGATCTTTGGAGAAGCACACCTGATATTAATACTAATGAATTGCTTTGACCTAATATTATAAGCACTTGTTGTAGCATGTGTGGTCAGGTATGTCATATGTGATACAGCTGTCATATCTCCTCACTTTTGTTTCAGGTGTTACTTTATGGGACAAGAAAGCATTGCGTAATGATATTGATGTTCATGACCAGACTAGAACATTTGTCAAGCTTGCTGCCTCTGACAGCCTCAGTTCTAAGGCCAACCTCCTAGATGTGAGCGCTTCCCTAAAAGCTAGTTTCTTTTGTGGATTGGTGGAGGTTGGAGGATCTGCCAAGTACCTACAGGATTCCAAATCCTCATCACGTCAGTCCAGAGTTACTATGCAGTACAGCCAGACAACAAAATTTGAACAGCTCACAATGAAGGAGCTTGGTAATATCACCTACCCACAAGTATTTGACCAGAAATCAGCCACTCATGTAGTTACAGCTGTACTGTATGGAGCTACTGCTTTCATGGTGTTTGATTATACAAGTTCAGAAAGTGAGAACAAGCAGGAAATTGAAGGAAACCTTCAAGCTGTGGTCAAGAAGATCCCTACTATTTCAATTGAGGGGCAAGCATCCCTAACTATGAATCAACAAGAAAAGAAATTATCTGAGAATTTGAATGTAACCTTTTATGGTGACTATGAGCTTGATGAAAACCCCACCACATACGCTGAGGCTCTCAAGGCTTGCAGTACGTTGCCCAGTCTGCTGAGAAAAAAAAGCAGTAAAGGTGTTCCATTGACTGTGTGGCTGTATCCTCTCACACTTTTGGATGCTAGAGCTGCTAAGCTGCTAAGAGAAATCAGTTTGAGCTTGGTGGCTAAAACAGAAAAATTGTTGGAGGAGCTTGATGAAGTACAGAGAAGATGCAATGATATGATCAAAATGCCAGTTACAAATGATTTCCCTGAAATAAAGGAAAAATTGAAAAGCTTTCAGGAACTACTTGGTTATTATAAAGTAGCATTCCAGAAGGCACTGGTCAGTGTTTTGCCAAATATTCGGAGTGGGGCCGTGGATGACAGTGCACTGGGTCTCATCCTGGAAAACCATTACAAGTCACCATTTACAGCTGTCAACATGAACAAGTGGTTAGATGACAACTTGGGTGAATTAAATATACTGACGTCCTATACCAGTGGGCTGAAAGACATGCCAGTTGTAACATCCTCAGGGTCATTTAATTCCATCCTCTTTGATGCTGATGTTGATGTGTTGGTTTCGTTTACATTTACATCTTTACAGAATGAAGACTCCTTCATAACTGCTATAGAAGACTTTGTGAACTCAGAAGGGTTTAGTAACTTGGACCAAAACAGTGCAAATGCTTTCACATTCCAAGCAATAAAGCCTTGGTTCATGTCTTCTGATATTTCAGCAAAAATGAGGCAGAATCTTTCTCTCTTTACAAGTTTTTACAAGGCCAATAAAAATGTGAAGAGGGTCAAGTTCATCGTTGCCTCCATATCTGACCCCAGCAATCCAGGATCCTCCATCCGACTTTATCAGAACGGCACTTTGACTAATGCTAACTTCCAGCCTGTATCCAAGCCTGCTGCACCTGTGGTGGACACTAGTGATGGGAAAGTCACCCTGAACCTTTCAAAATCCACAACCGGAGATACTCTACAGTTCAAAATTGAGTACAGAAATACCCAGCCAACCGATTCTGCAAGTGATGCTACCGCATGGAAAGTCATCACAACTCCAGATGCAAAGACCACCTTTATCTTGACTGGAATAAAGCAAGACGAGCAACAATGGGTCCGATACTCAGCTATTGGTAACGTGGGAGTGAGTGAAGCCAGCGATTATGTCCCCTTCGTAATAGCAGGGAAGATCGATTACGCAATAAGTCAATGGGTCAGTAAAGATTATACTTCTAATTATTCCTGTTCATGCTTACATCTGTTTTCATTCAGATTTTTTAAAAATGTAACCAGTGGTAAATTAAGATATCTGTGAAAATCTGGTGATGTGGTAGCCTAGTGGTTAAGGTGTTGGACTACCAGTCAGAAGGTTGTGAGTTTGAATCCCATGTCCACCAGGCTGCCACAGCAATTGCTTAGTTGTATAAAAAATTAGATAAAAAGATAAGTTATCTGCTAATTGCTGTAAATGTATAAATAAGAATCAGTCAAATGATTAAAAGTTAATTGTATCAGTAATATGTGCGTATACTTTCATATGTTGCACATCATTTCTTTTCCCACAGAGCACCTCCATGCCAGTCCTCATTGATAAAATAAGGAACAAAATTATGACCAATACAGGCATGTCACGCTGGTCAAACTCTATTATCAAATCAGAAATTCAAAATGCTGTCAACAGTCCTGTAAGTAGTGAATTTCAATCAAAGTTCACTCTTTCTTTCTTTCTTTCTTTCTTTCTTTCAATAAAATCAATAAATAATTCAGATTTCATGTGCACTGTATGCCAAAGCTGGACCAGTAAATGCTGCAAATTTATTTTATTAAATATGGAAAGCAGAAGTTGTAGAAATGTTGTTGCTTCAGTTAAATCAGCGTTGTCTAGTTTAGATAGATAGATAGATAGATAGATAGATAGATAGATAGATAGATAGATAGATAGATAGATAGATAGATAGATAGATAGATAGATAGATAGATAGATAGAATACAAACAAACAAACAAACAAATAAATAAACTTTATATCACCAATTGATGTATGTTTTGTGCTTCGACTATCCACAGACTATTGCTTACACTGGACCAATTACTGGAGGTCTGAAAACTGGAATGGCCATGTATTTCCAAGGCACTGCTCTTGCAACAGGAAAATCGTATGTTTTCATGTCAAGCATTCACATTCCATTTTAAGGGTTCACATTGATTTTTGCCATAATTTTGACATTATGTTGTTGTGTTTTGTATGGATTTTAATTAGATAATTAGATAATTAGATAGATAATTAATTGTTTTTTTCTATTCTACACACAGCTTTGAAATAGATATTATATCTGGGACATGGGAAACCGGCGATTATCCTTTTCACATGTTTTTTTCTTTTGATGAGTCACTGGGCTTCAACACCCGAAGGGGTCAGAACTGGGAGAGCCTAGAACGTATAACATCGTATACTGTTGCCAAAGGATCAGCCTTTGATTTATTTTTTGTGGTCAAACAAGAAGGCTGGGAGGTATGCAGATTAAAATCATAAGTGGATCCACACAATATAAAGAACAATTCAAATCTGTGTATAAGAACCACACATCTGTAATTCCAGGTATATTTAAATGGGCAGAAGGTTTATCTGTTCAAGCATCGCCTGCCAGTGGAGAAAGTGACTACACTTCACATTTATGGAGACACCGTCATTAACATCATGGGTACTATTCCAGTAAGTTATACACTCTTCTCAGTCTCTTCACTGTATGCTTTTGTGTGTATGTGCTTTTAAAAGCATTCTTAAGCAGAATTTTTAGAAGCATGTATAACGTGTTTGCTCTCTTCAGAACTGGAGCAATTCTACATTTGGTAAGGAACTAGCCTCTGGAACTTCACGCACAAAGACTTCTAACATCCAGACTGATGTGCCAAACCCAGTCAGCAACCCTGTGAGTAACTGAGAAATAAAGAATATTTCATGTGATATTAAAAATGTCTAGAAATTTTAGCTAATACAAGTGCAATAATGGAGATTTATCATGGAATAAACCAACAATGTTTATGATCACAACAGAAAAAAAACTACGCTGGCAATATCCCAGCAGAAATGAGGCCTGGTGTGGCTTTGTTCTTCAAAGGGGTTGTTCCTTCAGATTTCGATAGGTATGCGTAATCTCTTTTCACTTCATGACACTTTGAATAAAAAACAATATGGAATAGATATGATTAAAAGGTCTGACTCGAATCTGGTGCTGCCATTTACACCTTTAATTTTCTTTCAGCTTTGCAGTAAATTTGCTGTCCTCCCAGACGAACGACATTGGTCTCCACTTTAAACTCATGCCAAAGCTGGTGGTGTTTAACACCTGCAGGAGTGGTTTATGGGAAGAGCAAATTGAAATTAAAGCAAGTCCATTTGTCAAAGGAGGAGCCTTTGATTTCTTCCTGCTTGCTTCTACAAAAGGCTTTGAGGTGAGATAATGTGGAAAAAAGAAAGAAATTCAGAACTTATTTTTCAAGAAAAAATGGATTCATGAAGTTTACATTTTGTTTTTTCAGGTGATTGTAAACGGCATGCCATGCTGCACGTTCACTTACCGCATGCCAATAGAAAAGATGAATTCTGTTCAGGTCAATGGAGATGTCTTTATGAACACTTTTGCAACTTTTGAAGTAAGTCATTTTCATATAATGTTGGCAAACAAGCATTATTTAAAAAATAAATAAATAAAAAATATGCATGAATCATGGTCTGTATGATATAAGCATTCATTGTCCACTAAAAATTGTGGGTCTTGTGTATGTATAGAATGTCTAATACTATACAGTAAGCTTTTTTGTTTAAAGACTTTACTCTCATGCCTAACAGGAAAGTAAAGAGATTTTGTTTGTTTTTTCTTCCAGGCTGGCAGTGTTAACATGAAAGCCCTGGTTTCTGCCAATATTTGAGAATTCCAAATCACCAATGAAGAACAGTAAAACTTTCTCATTTTACTGTTACACATAAACACACTATTCATTCTTTGCATTAGTCTATAAATACACCGATAACTTTGCAGCAGAAATGGTACAAGTCATCTTTAGGTTTAAACGTTAAAAAGGTCTTAGATTGTCATTCAGTGTAATAGAGGTACCAAAATTTAGGGAAAGACATTCACAAAAGTCAATGTATGATTCTGGCAGAAATGAACAAAACTCCACGCTTACACTTTTGCTTGTTCCTTCATACATTACACAAGAACATTACTGTAGGTTGAACTTATTTGCATTCTTCATTTACATATTTAGCATCTGTTCTGTTTCTAGAGGCTATTTTGGACCTCTAGAAAGTGCTCACTTCTAAAAAATGCTGTGGGTGAAATATTATTAAACATTACTTAATTAGCCAAATGTACTATGATGTGATTATATGATTCATTTTTTTAGTTGTAATGAATTAGAAAATATCAACTTCTTACTTAAAGCATTGCAACATCATACTGGTCATAATCACTGAATAAACAATCATAAAACAATGGTTTTGTTGTCTGTGCTTTATTTTCTTGAATCATAATCATAATAGAGAGAGAGAGAGAGAGAGAGAGAGAGAGAGAGAGAGAGAGAGAGAGAGAGAGAGAGAGAGAGAGAGAGAGAGAGAGAGAGCAAATGAACTAAGGGTAATCTTGAAAGAATATATGTCCTGGATCTCATTCATAGTTACTGGTACGCCGTTTTCAATGGTGCACTGATGCTAAGATGAATCTTCGGTGTGCAAAAGCAAAAAGTGTCATATGAATGCTCATCCCTATAAGATTCCTAAAAAACTCATGAACTTGTAAAGAAGAGAATAAGAGAAAGCTGAAGATCCTCACAGTTTAATCCACTGTACTATGATAATATCCACTGCAGCCTGGGTTTACCTGTGTAAAACAAATGTTGGTGTGATTTGATCAGCCATATATTTGAATTGGTGTTTAGAAATAAATGGCATCATGGCTGCCCAAGCTTGCCCCTGTGTCACCTATATACACCAACACATCTCGTTGTTCAGTGGCTTCTGAATAGTACATAAAGATGTGGTATGATGAAAAATGACAGATGAAATTTTATAACAAATGTTTTGTGTAATGCAATTTCTCTAAATATGTGTATTTTATATATATTTAATAAAGAAATTCAAAAGGTTCCACTTCAGAATTCCACAAGAGTTGTCCTTCAAATGGATGCTGGTGCCATCTGGTGTAATTAAATGTTATTACAAGATTCAATTTGATTTTAGTAATAAAAGTATCAATAATTTAATAATAGTACCCCTCTTGTGATAATATAGAATACTGTGTCTATAACTTTGTCAACGACATATTTTTAGCCATACAGAGTCGTTCTGCTGAAAGAATTATGAAAATGAATGCAGCCCTTGAAGAATAGTGACACAGGCTAAAAATTGCAGAACATCGTTTCTGGAGTATGTCAAATCTACAAGAATTACCCATCTTGCATTTTGTATATTTCTAAATTTGCAGTGTCTTGGCCTGTACCTGAACTTTGATTACTCTTATTATCTCCTTGTTAGCTTTGTCTAATTTTATTAATGATTTGGAATTTAAACATGATTTAAAATTTTGTACATAATAATGCTTAGAATTGGGATTAATAGTCCCAAATGTCTATTATTCACAGTATTAGAGGTCATACAATCCACAAGTTCTCGCTGTCTGAATAAATATATAGGCTTGCTCTCATATATGCTCTTTCTTCATCTGTTCAAATGTCAAACCTTACATTTATTTAAAATTTTGAGCACATTAGCTGTAAATTAAATTTTTTTAGGGTTTACAATTAGCATATTCTGGCTGCTGTTTGATTCACTCACCACCCCTGTACTCTAAAAAGTTATACTTACTCAACAGACAACACCCAGCTACGCTCCATGAACACCTACCTGGCAGCTCCATGTTGTCTGACCTTTTTTGGTGATGTTTTAAAACACACCGCACCAAAGACAGGCACGTCCAATAGAGCTGGATATCCACAGAAAACCGCCCAGTTAGTGGTACAGCAGATAAAAGCAGCTGCAGCTGGCTGTCCTTCATGATGAAGCACCCTTTCCATCATTGTTGGTGACAGGTTTTACCATCCTCCCATATTTGTCTAACCATCTTTTCTTCAGTAACCCATTGGGGGGACACTTAATGTACCCTGAGCATGAACCCCTTGTCACCTGCTCACTCATGGAGCTCTACAGTCTCTACTGTGAGGCAGCTGAGTGAAGTAAGAGCCAGCATCAGAGGACATGTTAATGTGTAGCTTCTCTTTGTAACTCAGGCCTTTTGTGGGACAATAGAGGAGACAGGCGTGAAGAGGAAACTGAGCCGGTGTGTGTACAGAGTCAGTTCATTAAAACAAGAAGAAAGACTGTGGGATTCATCATTGTCTTATTTGTTTCAGTGTGTATGTGGGTGAGAGTGCTTAATAAAGTATGGTGGGAGTGGAGTTTGGGACAAAACTCTATGGAGAATTAGACGGTCAGGTTTAGCAGAAACACTGATGCGCTTTCAGGGTTTTATGAGCTCATTGAGGCACACACTATCAAGCATAATGAGGTGTAAAAGGCTGAACATAGAGAGAAAAGGAATAATAACAATAACACCATCAGTTAGCAGCCTTGTGACAGATCACTGCTAGACAGGCGCAATGTGGCAAAGTGCCAAAAAAGAAATGTGCAATAAAAGCTAACATTTTGGTAAACCAACCATGTATTTTTGCCATTATGGGGACAGCTGAAGCTTTATATACACTAGACCTCCTATACGCCCACAAAAAGTTTATAAATACTAAAGATTAGAGGTTGTATGTCTCCTAATTTTCACTGGGTGATTACTTGATTAGTTGAATAGTTAAAGCCAATAAATTTAGAACATGGTTATTTTGAGGATCTTTTAATTGTCATGTCTTGGGTGTAAAGATTAATACACATTCCATAAATAACATTTCTAGCATGATTACTTTTTTAGGTTACAGTAAAGTAAGAAATCAGTGCAATAAATGTGCAAAATAATAAATCTGTGTATCAATATCAATATAATTCAATTACATACGATATATAAAATCAGGATTA
This sequence comes from Tachysurus fulvidraco, assembly GCF_022655615.1. Classification (NCBI taxonomy): domain Eukaryota; kingdom Metazoa; phylum Chordata; class Actinopteri; order Siluriformes; family Bagridae; genus Tachysurus; species Tachysurus fulvidraco. The sequence continues at coordinate 12,726,901 of NC_062535.1, read as the reverse complement.
GAACCCTGACCCTGATGAGTAAGCCAGTGGCAAAGACGACAAGGAAAAACTCTACGTGTCAATATGAGGAAGAAACCAGTCACCAGGAACCAGACTGAAAAGGGAAGCCATCCTCATCTGGATGACACCAAAGTGTTCAATTATACATCATTTCCTTCTATAATTGTATACTATAAGGTCAAAAAGTGCACCAATGGTTTCATAGTTTGGTTGCAGTCTAAAGCCGTCTCCATGATTTCTAAGTGGTACCATCCATAATAATCTCATGTATCTGCAGGTTGTCCATATGGAGACCTCCACAGCAAAATGGCCTCCCAGTGATGGGAACTCCAGCCAGATGTAGGACATCAGGTTGGATAAGGCAGGATCACTGCTTTCTCAGGAATAGCATGAGATCATATTCAATTCAGTCATATTTAATTTAAGGATGTACCTTTTTTCTTTAAACGCTTTGTGAAACTGAAACTCATGGTGTGCATGAGAAACTGTTTATAGCTTAATAATGGATGTAGGATGTGATGTCTACAGCTGCATCTAGGAGTTGTTTTGACCACGTGAAATTGTGTTCTCAGTAGCATCCAAAAATAAGTCGTGGTCCTCCTGGAGCTGGCATGTCCCTTTAATCGGACTCTAAATGAGTGGGATGGGATGGGATTGTGGTGAGGAACCCACTCCACGTGCCCTCTGTCATACAGCGCCGGTCACAACAGAATCCAGTCTGCCACAGAGCGAAGACCTATTCTATACAAATTCTGTACATATGCTTGCATCTCCTTACTGTGTACCTCATTGTTTTTACCACTGACATGTCAACAGTCCCCCTAGTGAATGTGTTAAAAAAAAGATATAAAAATAAAGATAAAAGACAGAGGATGGACAGATATATCTTCAGTGGTAGAACAGTACGACTGTTATGAATAATGTCCAGTTGTATGCAATCAGGTAAAAAAAATAGTCTTGACTGATGTAGTGGGTGTTGTGCTAAAAAAATCCAGAGAAGAAAAGACCAGAAATGTTCTATATGTTGTTTTATTCAAGTGACAGCAGGATAATAATTCAAAGCATCCCAGACACTTTTTGAATTAATATTTCGCAGTACATTGAACCAAAACTCTAAAGAGCATCTACTGGATGCGATGCAGAATAAATGAGAAAGTTGATGCTCCAGCGTAAATGAACTGAACATTTTCTTGGTTATAACTTTCACCACAGATCCTGGTTTGATTCCATCCCCTGTCATAAAAAAGTCCTGAAAAACAAAGGAACTAAACACTAAGACACTGTGAAATCACTAAAAAGCCACAACTGAGTCTAGACATTCTGGTTCATTTAAACAGTATATCGATTATTTTATATATGTTAAAAATATTGATCTATTATTTAGAGGTTTAGGGATTTCTTGCTCGAACAGTGTGTTTGTCTCTGATACCAGTATCTCTGTGCCCCCAATAGATAAGGATGATACTTGATTCCATAGAGAGAAAGAGTCTTGATATTCTTTTTTCCTTAATATCACAATGCAGGACACACGAGGAAATTGTTTACGAGAATCAAATTATTCCTTCATGAACAATTTCACAATAGAATTTAGTGTAACAGTGCTTAAACAAGCCGCTATGAAGGAATTATAGAGGAAAATGAATTGACCTAAAGTGTCACAGGGTGACCCCCACCTTTACTTTGAGCTATTTTACTCCAGTTTGTGGAGAGTGTATAGCCTTGTGTGTGCGTGTGTGTCTGTGTGTCGGTGTCAGGAGACAATAATGAATGAAATGCACTGACCCTGAAAATGGGCTTTATAGAAAGAAAGAAGAGGGTAAATCAATCTTCTATATATGGTATGTGTCACACATAACACACACAAGTTGGGCAGAGTGGCCTAAAAAGGCAGGTTCAGAGTTCAGATAAAAACCCTAAACGTTTTTTTTATCTGTTTTATTCATTATATTTCAATTCAATTGCCAGTCGATTGCAAGATTTTAGTTTTGTTTAAAATAAGTTTTTATAAAACGTCCATAAAATTCCATAATTATTATAACTGGGGAGAGAAGCACCAATATTTAAACAGTTTTAGTTGAGGTAACCTGTAGCCTAGAAATTCTGAGCTTGAAATATCTAAGAATTTTGAGCTTGATGTAAGAGGGACTAATATACGTATCTCATTGTTTAGGGTCTGGGTTCAATGTCAATGTTTTCTAGGTGAGTTCAAACTAATGACCACTGGGATTATCGGATTAATGTATGACTTATTTGAGTTACTGTCAAAACAAGCTTCCTTTTTCATGCCAGAGTCATGACGGGAGTCTTTAATGTTAAAGATTAATGAAGCAAAGATTAGGTTGATTGAACTACTAATCATTTTACAGGCCCCTTCTTCTGAAATCTGTCAAAGTTGCTTAAATTTCTTATAATTCCAAGAATGTTTAATCATATTGATTTGGTTGTCATGACATTCAGTGGATGATGAAAATGGGATTCTCAACATTTGCCTTCAAGACACAATCAGTACAATATTTTGAAAGATTATTGCAGGATTCTGCCCGGACTTTGGCCACATGCTTTTGTTTATGTTTGGTGTCTCATGTCTGCCCCGCCCTTGTCTCTTCCTCCCCATCTCTGCCTTATGTGTCTGATTGTTATTACTATTTAATTGAGCCACGTTGCCTTGAGCAGCACAGAATCCTCTGTTGTCTTCTGTTGTCGTTGTTTGAGTCATGTCTGGTTTTGTCTTTGTCCTTGTTTTGTGCTTTTATTTAATAAATCTTTTTTTTATGTTATCCTGCATTTGGGTCCATTTTATCCTCACGTCCCTGACAGATTAGTTTTTATAGGTTGGTTTCATGGCATATACTGTATATGTAAACATCTATGTTTGTGGGTTGGATGAATGTGAAATAAGAAATGCGTCTGTTTGTTATAAGTCCCATTTACTCGTGACACATTAACAGCTAGTCAACATTTCAGGCAAACCTTGAAAAATAAGGGAAGGAAAATTAATTATCCAGATCTCACTCTGTTCCTGTTCTATTCACAGAAATTTAGTGATCATTAGAAGTTGAAGCCACTTAACTGTAATGTGTATAAATGCAAAATCACAGCAGGAAGAATTACTCAATTCAGAGGGACTCGTTGCCTTGAAGGATGTATCGTAATTGCTTCTAATGTGAATGATCTTTTAATTTCAAAGGTTAACAAGGCATATCACGGCACATTTCATAAGACGTGATTGTTTTTGTAAATTTTCTTTGTAAATATGGATCAACTGTCTCGACTGGGATTAGTGTTATTTAATTCTGCACATACTGCTCAGATGTTCTTAAAGCCATCCTTTATTTGGACTAACAGTGTGCTTTTACATCGCTTTCACTTCAGGCCAATATGTCTCCTATCCAGTAATGTTATTTGCTGTAGATCATTAAGCACTGAAAAACAGAATGGAATATGCCCCTAGATTTCTGTTCATCTGCTGTTGATGAGCTTTTGCCAGGAGTAATGTAACCTTCTAATTAGAATAAAAGTGGAATCTAATCATTCCGCAAGTGTAAAGCACTGAGGGAATGTCATGTTTCTCCTGCATGCAGATACCATGTTCTCAAATATTCTATGCGTACGACTTCACTGAAAGGCCACAACTATGATTTACTTTTACACCAATTACAGCCTAAGGTCTGGATGAGCGTTTGCTAGTTGGTAGTAGTCTTCAATCAATGAAACAGGAGTGCTCAAAAATAAATAAATAAATATATATACTTATATATATATTAAATATATATACTTATATATATATATATATAAGTATATATATTTAATTAATATAATAATTATATAATATATATATAACCGGCAGACAATTAAGGGATTTTTCTAGTTCCAACAACTTTCATGTTCTTTTTGTGTTTTTATTATTTTACTAACTGGAAATGATCTGCTTCTGCTTGAATTTAATTTCTGTTCATGAAGGTATTGTTCTTGTCCTTAGTGGTTTCATCAATCCTATATAACATACAAAAAAGAGTAGATTTTCTTGGACGATCTACTTTCTCTCTCTCTCTCTCTCTCTCTCTCTCTGTCTCTCTGTCCAAACTACCAGTTCCAAACCTGTCCTAGCAAAACAGTGTTCCTGTGCACAAAGCAAGATTAATGAAGACATGTTTTGTCAAGTTTGATACAGAAGCCCTTGAGTGTCCTGCACAGAACCCTGACCTCAAACCTCTGGAATGAACTACAACGGTGACTCTTCACCTGACATCATTGCCTGAACTCACTAATGTTATTGTGGCTGGGATGATCACAAGCTACGTTTTGGAAAGCCTTCCAAGAGTGCAAGGTATTATAACACAAAGCACGACCACCTTCGTATTAATGTCTATAGTTTTGGAGTGGGATGCTCAATAATCAGTATGCTCGATACTCAATAAACTTATAACAAATATAGATGTGCTGTACAAGGCTCAGTGGTATGTGACCCCTCTATTACAGTATATCAGACTTTTTAATTTATAAATAATCTTTTTTGTTTTCACACCAAAATGACCATCCAAAAGTTGGAGGCTGCTCATAACACTAATTAATGTTTCCTACATCATTGTGTGTCTCTGTGTGTGTGTGTGTGTGTGTGTGTGTGTGTGTGTGTGTGTGTGTGTGTGTGTGTGTGTGTGTGTGTGTGTGTGTGTGTGTGTGTGGTGTGTTGTGTGTGTGTGTGTGTGTGTGTGTGTGTGTGTGTGTGTGTGTGTGTGTGTGTGTGTGTGTGTGTGTGTGTGTGTGTGTGTGTGTTGACCTGTTTGCCTGACCCTCTCACCATGAGATTTAAGTGGCCATCCGAGGCATATTGTTCCTTCAGATCATTCAGATCCTTTATGCAGCGCATGCTGAGCACATATTGTAGTGCATGTTTGGAGTGCTGAGGTACTGACAGTTTCCGCATTTCTCTGTGTGAGGTTGCCAGATGCTTCTCACTCAAAGAAGACATGTAAAATCTGTGCTTGTGAATCGAAGTATTAATCCAAAACTTGCAGATTTTAACATTACAGCTTAATAAGGCATAACTAAAAGAACAATAGAGATAAACCACAGTGATAGATGTGCTTCTGTCTAATAATGCTCTTTGCATTTGGTTAAAAATATGACCATATAAGTAACCACATTATCCATAAGAACCAATCAAAGAAATTATATTATATTATATTATATTATATTGTAATAGAACTAAGAATTATAGATTGATTCATTAATTGGTTTATATATTTTAATTAGTATTATTATTATTGTTGTTGTTATTGTTATTAATAATAACAATAACAACAACAACAACAACAACAACAATAATAATAATAATAATAATAATAATAATAATAATAATAATAATCATAATAATAATAATAATAATAATCATAATGCAAAAACTTTAGTAGTAGCTTTAAATGAAGAATTTCATAACATCCTACTGTAGTACTTCAGTATTATTTATTTGTATATATTTTTATATATTATAATATATATTTATTTTTTATTTATATGATATGCTTAGGTATTGCACTACATGTCACACTGCTACCAGTCTTGTTGTATTCTTGTTGTATCAACACTTTTTCTTTCATAATTATATTTATGTATCAACCTTTTTACATGTTCACACATTCCAACATGTTTTTAATGTTGTGTTTTTTTTAGGGTTGTAGGGTTATCAATTTAACCCTAGATTAATTTAAGTATGGGATGGGAATAAAAAAGTATAAAATAAATAAGATTTTTTTAAATAAAAAAATAATAATATACTGTAATACTCCTGGTATCACCCCAAAGTTTATTATTTCCACAGACCCGCATTTCCCCAGGTGTTACATTCATTGGGAATGAGTTGTTAGTATACAAAAAATAAAGCATTAAAATGAGCGCATTAATAATCCTGTAGTCTGCACTCATTGTCAGAGCTGCTGTTGCAGACAATTAATCAAGGCGTCCTGACCAATCAGATTGTAGAATCCTGCAGCGCTGTATTGAAGGTCTCATTGCGCGTAACTCCTCCTACGAGACGTGCCCGCTAATTAAGGAACCTCAAACTGCACCATTTTCTTTCCAAACAGCGCAAAGTGTTCGTGGAGAAAGAAAGGAGACACAGAGCCTCCATCTGCATCCTGCAACATTTTTTTTACCTACCATATTGTGTGGATGACATCATTGCAGGAAGAATGCGCATCGTCTTGAAGGCATCTTTCCTCTGGATTCACTTTGAGAGGATTTTCATTTAAGATCAAGAACATGACACCAGAGTGTCTACTCGAATGTCGACTGAAGTACTAATGAGATATCTTCGAATTTAGAAATGAACCCGACTTTTGATACCATGCCGTCCGCCAAGGTGCACATGAACAAGGTGATGCGCGAGGGCTGTGAGCCAAACTCGTTAGAGCGACTTCCTCCTTCTGCGAGCTGTAATAAACCTCTCACTCCTTTCAGCATCGCAGACATTCTCGGTAAACCCAGTGAGGGCACAAGGGCTCACCTGAGTTCACCTGTGCGCATGAACCGCCGCGTCACGTCTCCCGTGAGCCAGACGTCACCGCTGTGCGCCCTGCAGGAGCTGACAAGTAAAACCTTCAGAGGTCTGGAGCTGGGCGTGATCCAAGCAGCAGAGAGTAAGCTTCAATAAAGAATAAATCATGTAGCACTAGTTTTTAGAGACGACGAAGAAGAGAGGAAGTATATAGATATACAAGCTGAATTTGTATGTGCTGTCTGAACACCTGCAAATAGTAATAATAGCATGAAATAAGTATGATAAAGAAAACAACAACAACAACAACAATAATAATAATAATAATAATAATAATAATAATAATAATAATAATAATAATAGTTGTTAGGGTTAGGTTTAAAATGTGTAAGTTTTAAATGATTATTCTGTGTATATTTTGCAGGTAGAGATGGGCTCAGTGTTTTAGGCCAAAGGAGCAATCCGAAAAAGCGCAGAAAGTCCAGGACAGCGTTCACACACCACCAGATTTACGAGCTAGAGAAACGTTTTCTGCGTCAGAAGTATTTATCTCCCGTGGACCGAGACCAGGTCGCGCAGCAGCTGGCGTTAACCAATGCGCAAGTCATCACATGGTTCCAAAACCGCCGCGCCAAACTGAAGCGGGACATGGAGGAGCTGAAAGCAGACGTGGAGTCGGCAAGATCAGTAGGAGCCGTGCCTTTAAAGGAAACAGCCGCACTGGGTGAGCTGGAAGAAAGTACTACAGAAAGCAAGGGACACATGGGAACACAGTGGTCCTCTCAGCTTAGACACGAGCTGCAGAGCGAGCACAAATTGTGCATGTTGCGCTCCACGTCGTCCTGCTTTTCAGACCACACAAGTCACACTGAATCTGAAGACGAGGACGTGGAAATAGACGTGGATGACTGATTGCTCACCCGGGTGGTGCGAGATAATAAATGACAGACTGCTCCAAATCTGCTTTTTCATTACTATTCCTGTTCTGTTTATAATATCATGGATGACTATATTCCCACATTTTGTCATGCTGTGTCTATACACATGTCGTTTCACTCCCATGTTTGTGCGTGGGGTTTGATTTACAGTCTTTATGGGATTCTGATGAAACAGAACAAATGACTGAACTCATCTACGAGTATTTATAACAGATGGGTTTATCCTGTTTGTACAATGAGGGTTGTATAATATTGTCGGATCAAAACCTATTACCTCTATAAGTGCCTTAAATCTTGGCATTGTTTTATTCTATAGATTTCGTTTTAATGTGTTTTGAGAATAAAACTGATTATTTACAAACAATTAAAGTTGTCTATATTCTTATTCGTGTTGCTTTAATTATTATATATTATAATTATTATTAATGATTATTTCATCTCACTTAGCAAACAAGAAGGATTAAGTTGTGTTTCATTTAAAAACGAATAATTCTTTTCGCACGAATTAATGCGTACAAAACAAACTGCACTAGACACCAGAGCGCAAGAGAAAAATAGACATTCAAGTTGACGCACTTTTATCCACGTGATTGTTTGCACATGATTAATACTTTCTACGTATTCTGGATTTCGCCTATGTGTTCACATGGTATTCACATTAAGTCACATCTTTTTTTTCTGAGTTTAAATTAAAGTGTTTTAGTTTTGCTTTTTGGTTTTTTAATATGTTTTTCAGGCGATCACATAATCACATAATAAGAGATTTAAAAAAAACTCCTGCTTTACCTTATAGGAACAAATCTGGTATGAGAAAGTGTTTCTTTGTTTTGTTTTTTCTTCCCTTTTCTTTCTGGCCAGGTGCATCTTTTACTTCATTAGACATGTTTGTCATTCTAGTTAACTAACTGTGTGCAGCCTGGGGTTAAAAAAAACAGTGTGAAAAAGATAACAAAAAAACGTGGGCATACTCTTTAGCAAACGCTAAGTGCCGCATCTTTCTTGCCTTATTCGTTTTCCAGGCATTCTTGCTATTGTTTCTATTCTGTTTCAAAGCAGTTGGCTGTGCTTTCTTCTTTCTGTTCCCTCTATAAGCGTGTCTCGGCTTTTTGACCCGGCATCGTGTGTTTTGCCCATTCGGGGCCGAAATTTATGTGAGAAACACCAATCTGGGAGTCTGCGGAGAAAGGAAGCCACAAAAACCACAAAGTTTGGGTCCAGTTTGTCTCTCTTGCTTTTTTGTTCGCGCACAGACGAGGCCGTAATTTTGGCCTAAAAAGCATGAAGGCTGATGTGACAAGTGTGAATAGCTGAGAAAGTGCCTCCTGCGGCGCGCCATACTGAAACAAGCGCGTCCCGGCGTATGGATAAAGACGCAAACGCTTGCGGGCCATATGGTTTTTAGAAATTTCCCCACAATTTCAGACAATTTGATGGATTGCGTTAACCCTTCCTTTTAAAACCGTTTAACACTGCACAGACAAAAGGCACATAGTGGCTTTTTACCGTACAGAGGGCATCTGTACTCATGAATGTCCGCTCTTTTCTTCTCCCTTTTTAAACCCAGCATTTTTGAACAAGTCAATGAATTACAATGAAACTCTCTCTCTCTCTCTCTCTCTCTCTCTCTCTCTCTCTCTCTCTCTCTCTCTCTCTCTCTCTCTCTCTCTCTCTCTCTCTGTGTGTGTGTGTGTGTGTGTGTGTGTGTGTGTGTGTGTGTGTGTGTGTGTGTGTGTGTGTGTGTTTGGAGGATCTGTAAATTATATGGTTAACTTTTACTTTTTCTCACAGAAGATTGGCCCCTTAATTGACTTCTATTTTCATCTGAGGTGTATGAATGGCGATGTTAAAGGGATGTCTTTGTACATCCGAGATTTGTCTTCGTTTAAAAAAATAAAATTAATTAATTGATAAAAATAAAGAAATTGAAAAAAAAAACACTGCTTCGGTAATGTGATTGCTTAACCTCGTGTCTATAGGAAAACAGAGAACGAATGAAAAACGATCTGAATTTTATTATTATTATTATTATTATTATTATTATTATTATTATTATTATTATTATTATTATTATTATTGTTGTTGTTGTTGTTGTGATTATTATTATTATATTGACATTATTGTTGTTGTTGTTATTATTATTAGTAGTAGTAGTAGTTGTTGTTGTTGTTGTTGTAGCAACAGTAATAGTAGCATTGTTTTTGTTGTTGTTGTTTACAGAAAAGTTACAATGTTGACTCTGATATTACAAAATTACAAAATCTCAGAGTCAACATATAGTCTGAAAGTAAATTTTCTAATGCTTGAAAAAAAATGTGTAAATGTGAAGTTGATGACAAAAATCAATATGAATCTTGAAATGTCTTAAAACATAATTTCAGAATTCCATAATTGAAATTTGATGTTAAAAAATTTCAGAAAAAAAATATTAAGGCCATAGAGATTCAGTGTAAAAGATCCAGGATACTGAGAAAAAGCAAACAAACCATTAGTAATCAAGTAGCTTATATCTTGTACAATTTTCTGAAATCAAATTAAATACTGTTGTTAATTGAACTACCCATCATTACGAGAGATCAAGCTATGCTTTAACGTTTTAGAGACACTAAGATATGGACATTGATGTATAGACTGATTCAGTGAGGTAACTTTAGCCTTTAACACATCAGTTCCTACAGCATTTTTTCTAGCACCATTTTTTAATTGTAAATCTGTTCAAACAAAATGACTAGGGAAAAAGTTACAAAGTCACTCATATACTGTATATTGTACATTTATTATTTTAGTCCACATTGCAGTGATTTGTATTTCTTGCACATTCTGTATAAAAAAAAGTGACACGCATATGGTACATGCAACAAAGATAAGTGTTCACTCCTGGAAAGCACCAGGACATGGCATCTATGACCTTGGACCTAAAAGTCATGTGCTGTAATGTTATTCAGGAATATTCTTAACCTTTCTTTTTTTCTGTCTGTGATCCTCACTTGCTGTAGGAAGATAACCTTTGTTCCAGTCCTGAAGAAATTCACTTCCTTCAGCTTGTAGAACTAAAACCCTGTGACACTGACGTCCGTTGTTAAGTGCTGTGAGTTGATAGCCAAATCTTTCATTTTCTCCAACCTGCCTGTCTGATATGACTCTCTGCAATTATGCAACTACATAAGAATGCTATTTATCATCTACAGCTCATTCTCAGCAAGTTCCTTACACAGCTACAGGGCCTGGGTCTAGACAGCAGCTCGTGCAACTGGATATGGCAGTGCAGCTGTACTGTCTGTTACAGTTCTGCTGGTGATTGCAGAGAACAACAGAGAGTGGAGAGATCCACTGAGATCACAGTCAGGAGCAAAGAAGCCTCTATAGGACAATTATTCAAAACAATACAAAAAATTTTAAGAGTTTCCACCAGAGCATCCAGAGGCACACGACACTTAAAAGTATTTACTTTCCCCAGGTCATCAGACTTATAAATAGTCAATGACACCATAGTTCATACTATACACTAAACTGTAAAGATATTGTAAATTGTGACATGACATACAGCTAAGTATGGTGACCCATACTCAGAATTCGTTCTCTGCATTTAACCCATCCAAAGTGCACACACACAGCAGTGAACCCACACACTGTGAACATACACCCGGAGCAGTGGGCAGCCATTTATGGGGCAGTTGGGGGGGTTCGGTGCCTTACTCAAGGGCACCTCAATCGGGGAATTGCCAGCCCGAGACTCAAACCCACAACCTTAGGATTACAAGTCAGACTCTCTAACCCTTAGGCCACAACATCCCCAAATTAATAAATTGTTTAATCAGTTACTATGTACACTACATCATATAGTTATTTATGCTACATTTAGTATTTTTATTGAATGTTTTCAGGAATCTTTTGCCTATTTTTGTGTATTCAAAGTTTTTTCTCTGTGTATATTTTGAATTTGTATATTTATGTATTTTAAGCTGTATGTTAATATACATTTATATGGTCAAAAATATGTGAACACCTCTGGACATCACACTCATTTATTGAAATCACACAATTGTATAGATGCCTTTGTATACTAGTGCGTACTCTAAACAGTCTAAACCAATTAACAATGACCACAATGTCCAGTTTTTGTTGGTGGGGATACATATAATAAGAATATACAGTTTTCCATGTGCTAACTCTGCAAATGACTAATAAATACTATATTTGTATAAACACATTAAATAAATACATAATTGTATTTATATAACAATAAATACTATATTTGCATAAATACATATTACATAAATAAATAAATAAATAAATAAATAAATAAATAAATAAATGTATTTATATAAGAATAAATACTATATTTATTTGTGCTTGTTCTTTTTTTGTTTGTTTGTTTGTTTAATGTTCCACATTTGAATTTTTACATTTCAACATTAGTAATGTGTCATATTTTATCTAGTTGAATAATTGCGTCTATCTATCTATCTATCTATCTATCTATCTATCTATCTATCTATCTATCTATCTATCTATCTATCTATCTATCTATCTATCTATCTATCTATCTATCTATTTATTTTGAGGACTGCGCATATGCTGCGCCGCCATTACGCTCATGAGATATCTTCAACAGGAAGTACGTCACGGCGGTCTAGCTGGCGGTATTTTTGTTTGGATGTGGCGGAAAAACAGCTATAGAAGAAGCATGTGAACTTTTCTAAAGATATGTCAGAGATCTTAAATATTATCTAGAATATATTATCCTTAAGAACTGTTTAAAGGTTTACAGTCCAACTGCGGTAAGTGTATTTTGCGGTAAACGCACTTGGTACGTTTCTTTTTAATAGCTTAGTTAGCTAGCGACAAAATAAGTGGCTGTGTCCTGATCAGCAGTTTAGTCCCTATACCAAGTGCCCTACGTATTGCACAAACAAACACCTAGTACACTCAGTGTAGTGCACTTTGTGTAATATAACGAGGTGTTTGTAATCGACCCTTACTCCTCATAATGGCTGCGTTGTCTTGAGTTTTGATGAAGCTAAAAGCTAACAAGCTAACTGAGGTAATTAATTAGCATATTAGCTTTAAGTTACCAGGGTTAGTTAGCTATCTAGATTAGCATTAAGCATTAGCATTAAATAGGAAAAATGAGAAACGCTTAACATGAATTAGCAGAAGGGTGAAGAAAAAGACTTGAATGTAAAGAAGTAAAGAAGTACAAATTAATATAAGGCTTATTTTTGAATATAAATTGTATCGAGACTTTTCGTTTTTAGATTTATTAATAATAATAATAATAATATTAAGTGATCAATAATTAATATAAATAATAATAATACAATAACATTTATTGTTATTATTATTTGTTATTAAGTAATTAATGAAATATTATTGTTGTTGTTTGTAGTATTATTATTTATATACTATATGCTTCATACCATGTGTTTAAAAAGTTTTCTGTGAGAATTTAGCTCTATGTAGCATGTTATCATTGTTATATTTTTCTATAGCCGTATGTTCCCATATGCTTTATTCCTTACATATATGAGAATGATAAATGAGTAATAAACTGTTCTGTACTAGAGTAACAAATATTGTCAGATGGATCAAGTGAGAAGTTTATGACATACAACAAAGTGCGGTGTAAATAGTTCACATATCAAAGCTTTTAAATGAGAGTATGTAGTATTGTATCTTATGATCAGACATGATTATCCCAAATTAACTCAATCAACCCAATAAATTGTGCTTGAACTATTATGTAATAATTAGCCTTTTTTGGGATAAAGCCAATGATTTCAGTTCTCTGTTATTTGTCACTAGTTTAAACTGACTCACCTGACAAGGCAGATTAAAAAAGTTTACTGATCTGTGTTTCTCCCAAACTAGAGTCACAGTCCATATGAGGGAAGTGTGTTTAGACTTTTACTTTTTAGACCATAGTGTATGACGACACACTAATGTGATATGTACTCTGTAACTCCTAGTTCACACTTCTCCTCATTTTCAACTTTTTTTTTATTTTATTTTTTTTAATATATATTTATTTTTATTTACACACTCAGGAATGGAACAGGAGGTCGTGGCTGCTGAGGTGCCACTCCTCTCGTCAGTTTGTGCCGAGGCAGTGCGGGACGAGCTGCTGGATGAGTGTGAAGAACACTTTGAAGTCTTACAACAGGTCATTTATCTATTTGTCATGTTATAAGTTTTATTTTATTTGTTTGTTTTTAACAAAATTGTGGACTGACATGGAGGGGAAAAACTAGTCCTGTAGCCACATCATATTAGTAACAAACAAGCACATGATTCAGGTTTCCTAAGTGCTATAGTGTAAGAATGCAAAGCATTATACATTAAAAGCATAAATAGAGATTCTTAATGCGTAATTGCTTGTTGAGTTTATTCCATAATTATCTTTTTCAGCTTCAAAATGAAATCGTTTCAGCAGATGAACGGTCTGGGGATGGAGAGTCGAATGAGGTGAGTCTCATGTATTCATGTGTCTGATATTGTTCAAGCAATATGCAAATGAGGTTCTACAATGTGGTTAAAATTGAATTGAAAATCAAAATGTGACATTCACTTATAAAAAAAAAACTTTAATCAGAGCATTAATCTTATTTTTTTTCTTAAACTGTATTTTTTTTTCAGTCTCGCAAAAAGCCAATATTTTGCACATTTTAACATCTAATGCATGAGGTAGAATTAATTACTTTCCACTGAACCCTTTTCCTCCGGGCAGGCAATGAATCGTTTAAATGCCATCATGGTTGAGCTGGAAAAGTGGCAAGAAATGGAGCCAAAATGTAAGTCATTATTAATTAGCTTTTATTTGTGTTGCTCATTTAATTATATAAGGGGGAGAAAGTAGCTTTACAGACATCCAGGTGTTAATTTACATCTATATTGGACAAGATGGAGGTGACAATGGCAAAGGAAAAACTTCCTGAGAAGACATGAGCTCCTCAAGAAACTCAAAGTCTTTTAGTGGAATTCTAAATCATTATAGTATACATGTGTAGAAGAGTAAAGACAAACAGTACTAAATGTGTGGAAAGGTCAGTTCAGTATGAGCAGATTGAGAATAAGAGTCCTGTGATGAGCACTTTATGATTCCAGTAGTAGTTTTTAGGAAGTAGAAATCAGCAGATTATGGGCGAGATGATTCACAGAAGAAAGGCTGTGCTTTGGGAATACACTGCTTATAGGAAGTTCAAATCAATGTTAACTCTTTTTCTGCTGTGTGCTACCAGTACTGTCAACAAACCCTGACATTTTACTGACCATCGGACAGGAAGAGGTGAGCTGCTCTCCTCTAGAAAAAAAGCTGTTACAGGAAATTTCCTTCTTTTTTTTTTGTTAACTCTTGGTAACACTTTTTTTTTTTTTTGCCATTTAGCTGCAAAGACACAACCGTCAGCTAAAGATGGTCCTTTCCTGCTCCCAAGCGAGGAGAGATGCCTTAAAAGATGTTTTGCAAAGGTGTCCTTCTTTTTAGTAACATTTAAAGATTATCTTACCAAACTTTATACCCCAGTGCTGTTCAATACTTGATTCTGATTGGTTGGATGCTGTTGAAACTTTAGTTGATTTTTAGGTTCAGCAGTTCTCTCTCAAATAGTATCACAAGTACACAATTTACCATAATATATGGCTTATAATGAACGTGTTTTTAAAAATATATTTAGGAAAATAGTTTAAAAATGTTTATATGATGAAGTGAGGAGATCAAGTGCTCATTGTGCAGTAACATGAGCTAAGTAAGTTTATTATCATCATTGGACTGCTGCTGTGGTGTGAGAAGAATAAAACACTTCGGCACATGCGGTTATCCTTAAATAATCAGCATCCATCTCTGACAGGAGACAGCACACCATCTTATTGGTGATCATTTTCTATAGCAGTTCACTCCCGAGTATTTTAGTGTTTTGCCAACCATTGCTATTACCTGTGTGTTATTGTTGATATACAAAGATTACAGACATTTAGCTCTTGTTGTTTTTAGAGAGCAGGTATGGCTGGAAGAGAAGAAAGAGGTACTGAGCGCGGTGTCTGAACGAGTCGTAACGTTACGTGAGGAAAACGAGAAGCTGTCAGAACACAGGTACCGAATGTTGTGCTATAGATAAACCTCAGTCAAACAGTAATCATGTTTACTTATCTTGGGAGCATTTTCTGTTGGCTTCGTACTGACCGATTAACCTGGATGGAAGAATGTATCAAAAAAAAAAATACAACAAAAACTTAAGAGCTAGGGGAAAGTCTTGCATTTGGTAGCAAATTTGTCTGAATCGTTTGTTTTAATCGACACCTGAGTGCGTTTGATGGTGGTATATCTGTTCAGAAAATGTTTTGGGGTGGGGGTTAATCCATCAGAGCCCCATTCCAAAGAACTGAATATTGTATACCCGTTAGACAGGACATGCTTTTGTAAATGCAATGCCAGCCGTGCATCTGTTGTAATGATTCCTTAATCCTCTTAATCCAGGGCTTTTAATCTAGCAGAGAAAGGGACTGTGTGACGACGTGTGTTCTTTCGAACAAATCGTCCAGAATGAAGTGTAACGGATCATTTGCCCTTCAGTTCCTTTCTGTTTCCCTACAGTATTTTACAGGACATGAAGAGAAAAATCACTAAGGTGAAGGATTATCACGGCACGCTCATGGAGACGCTGAGCGACATGTTAGCTGAGCATTTTCCTCTTCCTGGTCAGTCAGCACTTAGCACCAAGAAAAAGAAGGTGTGTTTTCTTGTTATTCCCTGATGCTGCATCTGTGACAGCACTTTTTTGGAAATGGCAAACATTTGCTTCCAAATCATTGTTCTTTTGTGTGTTCTCAAAGGCTGTTGTTCCAGATTACGGACAAAATCTTATCCCACTAAGTGAGATCCTTGAGGTACGTCTGCGTCTCGGAAGTTAACATTTATTATTGTTATTTTTATTATTATTATTATTATTTGATAGTAGTATCATGTACTGAACATTGGTATATATATTATTTTTTCTAATGCAGCAACTAACAAACAAAACCCTGGAAACTCCCCACGAGCCCTACGTGACCATTGATGACTCCTTCTGGCCGCCGTACATAGAGATGCTTCTTCGTTACGGAATTGCGATCAGACACCCAGAGGACTGCAATAAAATCCGGCTGGAAATCTTTTGTTAATTTTTTTTCCTACTCATCAGGCTTAATCAAACGACCCATCATGAGACATATGTACAGTCCTATGCACTTCTTCCTGTTTTTTTTTTTTGTTTTGTTTTTTTGTGTGTGTGTGTGTGTGTTTAATCTTGCAAATAAAATAGTTAAAAATGTCACTAATCATCATAATGTATCTCTGTGTTGTAATGTATCCACAATGTAACCCATTTTTGAAAGAAAGGGGTAAAACAGCATATTTCACATAAGGATTGGAGGTTAAAGGTTAATGAAACACGTTTGCTTATGTATATTTAAATAAGAAGGACACACAGTGAGACAGCTTTGCGGTCTTTGAGTGTTGAGCTCATATTTAGTGCACTGTATGTCTTATGTTGCTGACCTCTAGTGGTAAGAGTGCAAGAAGTTCTTTAACTGTGTCTTAAATAGTTGTCACACAGTCTAATAACCAGCCTGACTTGATCCTGCTTCCAAATCAATGAAATTCCACTTTTTATGGATACCTGCACATGGAAAGTCTTGACACAAAAGGAAACTGCTGGAAAAACGTGTGTATATATATTCATTTATTTCTGAGAATGAAATTAAGTGGTTACACAGCACTTTTATAAGAAATAACATCAAAAGCTAACTAGGTCTCAAGTATTTACGTATGTATCAGTGTTTAGTTCAGGTAAAGCGTGTCAGTTTTAATCAAGCTTCCAGGATGTGTTGTAATGTGGCAGCCTGCAACTGCAAACATCCGACTGAAAGCTGTCTGTACCAATCCAGCTTCCAGTCAGATGATGTTTACAGATGCCTCGCTACCCAGACGTCCTGTTTTCCTACTTGTCAAGGTCAGGAATCTGTATGTCAAACAAAAAAAATTGTTTATTCATTTAATTGTATATACAGACTGCAGGATAATTAGGTTATCAATCTTCTTATACCTGGCAGGCAGGAAATGCTCTTGCTGGTGACCTTGCTTGTCTTCAATATTAGTTTGATTGCTTACAATAAATAGCATGCATAGGTTTACATTCAACTTTTTCAAAGGTTGCAACACTACAAACTGAAATGTGATTTTATATCATAAATCTGCATCAAAATATTGCTCACCACCTGAGAATACCATTTTCACGATAAAGTATGGTGGTGGGAGCATCATTTTGGAGATACTTTAATGACTCCAAGCAGAAGACACAACTACTTTATAGTAAGAGTCTATTAAATATTGATCCAGTCATATCCACAAGGTCATATTCAGAATGTGATGTCCAGGTGAGTCCCTACAGGAAAGGTGAGCAACATTCTTGCATCAGAAAATGGCTGATTTGCCCTTGATTTGTAACAGATGACTAACAAAATGGTTCTGTGTAGCTTATACCAGACCACATAGATCAAAGGAGTCAATCATGAAAAAAAAACTGATTATAAATCTTCAACTGATTTTTTTTTTATCCCTAATGCTATTTTCCTTGCATGCATGCATGCACAAGTCAAAAACTAATAGGTTATTTTATGAACATAATGCATTGCTTCAATAACTTGATAACACTAATGTGTGTGTCGTACTCACTTTTTTTAGGGTTTGTCCCATCACGCGCGTCTCAGGTCCCATCACCGAGTCTCGTGCGCGTCATTTAGGGAATCTGTATAAATGTAAGTTCACTTAAATTGACTAATCACTATGGCACTCTATCACATGCAATTTGGTACAGAAACTGCTCATAAAGATAGAAATCAGCGTCACTGAGAGGCATTAGGATTTCAGCAAAGGGTCCAGTTTTTTTAAATGACAACAAACATGTATACTCGTACTTACTTATCCAGGCTGATGGAGTTTTCTTTTGACCTTTTCATCTTTTTCGTGAACCTCATGCAAGGCACGGTCGTGTCATTGCGAGCAGACAGATCAGGACAGAAAGCACTGGATATGCGCATGCGCACGTAAGTTGACCTTCATGGCATCTCTGTCACTTGGCTGACGTCACTTTTATGCTTTCATGATGTAACAGGCTATTCTCTATGTCTGATTTCTCCAGTTTATCTGCTCATATAATCATCGATCCATCGTCTTCTTTGAGACAGCAACTGTGAGGTTGCCAGATTGGATAGACTCAAATCAATCAGTTTAAAACCAAGTAATCCAGATCAGACTTAAATCCTTCAGATAGACGAAAGTAAATCTGTCTTAAGGAAGGCGTGCTTTCAGTTAAAACGAATCGGTAATAATCACTAACGTTCATTTGTTGCATTTTCCAGGATTTCCCTCTAACAGAGAATACAGGGAACATTCACATATTCTTTTTCATAGTATTTTTTTCTCAGGCTTTATGTGTTTAATTCAATTGTTATGTCTTATCTTTATTACTGTATCGATGATATTAATTTGTCTTCACTCCCAAATAATAATAATACCTGCTCTTCGATTACATTAAGAATTACACACTTTGGTTGTGTTTCATTAACTTTCAGAGATCATACTGTGGGGACTGACAATCTATTTGCATTGACTCCAGCCAATTTACATCAATGTTACATGCAAAACAAACTGCTGACACAATTCTCCATAGAACTACTTATTAAATCATGTTTGGTGTTAATAGACTTGAGCATGTTTTTATATACACACACAACTTTAGTAAACTTGGTGAACTAGGCCCTTAGTGTAAACAAATAATCTTGTAAATATTTGCTTGTACAACAGAGTACAGCATCAAGATCCAATGGTCCAAATGAACTTTGAATATCATGAATCCTTTCATTATATACAACAGATTCATGTGTGGCTACTGTTTGATTGGAATGAAAACCTTCACCCACGCAGAACCTTTCCAGATAAGGTTGGACACTGCTGCCTAAGACTGCCAGCTTATCATGACATGGCCTTTCTATTGAATGTGAGATCTCGGGGCATGGTGTGAAGTCAAACATTAGAAACAGGTGACTCATGTGAGGCAATGGGAAAAACACATCTGTCTAGCTGGAGTTTGGATATAGTCCACTAAAAATGGGTGTTCATGTACTTGTTTTCTTAGATATGTTTCTTCAATGTCGGATATGTTGGCAGTCCGGATTGACCTAGGAGAACTATCTAAAAGGCAAAATCTGCAGATTCCCAACCCTAATCTTAAAGAACCCCCTGCTCTGCATATTTCTTTGTAAACTCCAGGTCTGTCACGCTTTATTGGAACACATGAAGTTTAGTTAATGGTTACTAGAGGTGTGTTAGAGCAGCAAAAACACTAACATATGCAGGCCAATTCTACTACAGTGATGAGAAGTTGTGTGGCACATGTAAGGCATTGAACTGAGAGATTTGCACCTGAATACAGAATAGTCTACATTATATATATATATGCTTATTTGTTAACGTAGATCCATGAAGAATATGAAAAAAATGCTCATCCTTGATGTAAGGTGGCAGTTTACGGGTGCAATGCATGCTCATGGCCACGAGACGGCGTAAGAAGAGCGTTTGAAAGAACTATTGTAAATGAGTATTTAGTCATCTGAGTGTTTCGTGTGTTTTTTAATATGGAATTATTCGCAGGATGTGGCAAATAAATACATTTGCTCGTTTTTTACTTCACAAAAAAAAAAGAGAACAGATATCAGGCAACAAAAAGATCATGGTGTAGCCAGGAGGTCTACTTTTTCCAGTGACAGAAATCACAACCCATCTAGGTATTAAACTATATGACTGGTAGCTTCATTTGTATGGATTTAATCCAAACTTTAATAACTAGCAAACAAGTAGGCCCTTTAGTAATATCACCTTAATGACGACTTAATTATTGGAACGTTCATCAATAACACTCTATAGCTCCCAGTACTTCCAATTGTAATTGGAAATGATTTGGAAATTATGTTTGTGATATTTTTTCTCTTTGAGTTGTTCTTCTTAGACCCTTGTATTCACTCAAAGACACGCCTTGTGCATGAACTTAATGACACGCCCCAGAGAGACGTTGTCATTCCCTCCAGAGTCATTGACACTCCCTTGTCTACAATCTGTATTTTCATAAATATCGTATATTATACTGCAGGTCCAATTATTATGAGGTGTGTTTTAACGCAGTTGGCTATTAGTGCTGAGGTAAAAGCGATTTCTGGCTCTGTCGCTGTCCTTGGTTCTGAAACCAACCCTTCCGGTCTTGTAAATAAACCACGAATAATGCTGTAACACGTCATATAAACGAACGCGTATGAAACGCCCACGTGAGCATTAGGGTGATTTTATATGCTGAGTTATATCAGCCTACTATATCAAGTTAGTATATCATTTCTGAGTCTCTTTCCAAGATACCGAGTGCTTAGCAGTGTCTGCTGCAGCTGCTCAATATAAAAAAATATAAATATAAAAATCATTTCAACTAGCTAAAATATTTCTATTGATTGGCTTAAAATACCTCTCACGTTGCTGAATTCGGCTCGTTTAAGTGATGCCGAAAATAGATTGAGGTGGGCGGGTACGGGCTACTCCGAGCACAGCCGACTTGGAGTTTTAGGCATCATGACTCTTTTTACTGCCTCGATTCTTTCAAACAAACCCGTATATATGGATTGAACCATGATTGATTCACAAAAGGGTTTAAACACAAAAGCATCAAACTCTACAGCAATCAGTGATAATAATGGTTATGAATAGTCACTTACAATCTGCAAAATAGCATTTCATGATTAGTAAATAACTTTATTATTTATTATAAAAATACTTTGTTATAAATTCTTACGTGAGATACATGTTATCCCGCATTTTTATGTGTTTGAAAAATTGTTGATAATGTTGTCTAATAATTTAGCTAATTAAGATGTCTACATATAATGCTGATGAAAATATAATATTTGATATTTGTACTTGTATCATACTCATGGGTAAACTAATAAACCTATCCAATAAACAGGAAACGGTTAGACCAAGTCAGAAAATGTGTCTTTTAAAATAAAAAGAACTTATATTTTCGCGTCGCACTTGTGAATCAAACAGTCTCAGAAGAACCGATTCGTTAAAGAATAGTTCATCACTGATCACTGATGCGCCAACGAGCACACACCAGGCGCGCCCGTGGATCTATGGGAAAAGGAGGAGTGCCGGACGGCTGGCTCGCTGTCTCTCGTGGTTGTTACTTGTTCATCTCTCTCAGGATCAGGAGCGATTCCGGTTTAAAGGGAGCGCCACGGATTTTTGCACGACTTCCATATTTATGTCCGCTCTCATATTTATGTCCGCGTCTGATGTAAGAACTTGCGTTAGTTTTTGAAAGCCGAGATGCTGAAAGATAGATAGATAGAGAGAGAGAGAGAGAGAGAGAGAGAGAGAGAGAGAGAGAGAGAGAGAGAGAGAGAGAGAGAGAGAGAGATCACCATCGCCGCTGTACAGCATCTCAGATACCAGATTGGAGCGTAAATGCCGGAGTTCCAGCATCCGCGTCGCGTAGAGAAGATGGGTTTCCCGTAACCGGAGGTGGAGGGGAGAGGCGGGGAGACGGGGGGTTGGGGTGGGGTGGGGGGTGTGGGAGTGCGAGAAGAGAGATACAAGATAGGGTTGGGAAAGGGGGAGAGGCACCGAACGAACGGAGACAAAAGCTCAATGGTGGGCAACCGCAAGCATGAGACGCTGTACGAGAGAGCCGAGCGTGGCCTGAGGCGATAACGCCAGTAGGACACGCACCGGAGGGAGGGAGGCGGAAGAAACATGGCCGCCTCAGTTGGGCCCCAGGGTGGCCCGCGGGCTTCCGTTCCGGTTTCTATGCCAGACCTACCAGACTTGAGCCATCTCACAGAGGAGGAAAGGAAAATAATCCTGGCGGTGATGGCGCGCCAGAAGGAGGAAGAGGAGAAGGAGCAAGCCATGTTGAAGTAAGGCTGGGTGATCTCCTTTCACACTCACACGCCCATTTAGAAATATATTGCTTAACCAGATGAAAACAAAAGAAGAAAAATAATATTCACGACATTCCACACTCTTCCCTGCCCTACAACATTCATTTAAATAGGTATATAATTGTTATTTGTATCCTTAATATCAGCGTTACGCTAAGTGACAATTGTGTGCACAGTGTGCAGCCCGTGCATGTAAGGCTTGGATGCACACATAGTGTCAGTGTTAGTGGACAGGCTGTACTTCATTAACATAAGACAGACTTATAGAACAGTGTTTAGTCGTTAAATATGTGTGTGTGTCGTCTGAAGAGAGTTACAGGTGTGGGGAAATGGGGCGTGATGCACGGGCGCTTGAGGATGAATCATAGACTGCATCCTATATCTCCAATATACTAGTTTAATAAATTGGATATTCCAGGAAAAATCGACGTCCTGCTTTTCCACATTATCTGGTATGGTAGTATGCCGGTTCTGCGTTGTCGTAGCCGGTGTCATCAGTGTCTCTCCGGTGACCAGCCCTTCCGTATACGGACAGGATAAAAGAACTACAATATCTCGTTGGTCGATGGGGGAAAACAGACCCTTACACACATGCACACAAATAGTCGGTGGTATTTTCTCAGAATTTTAAGAGTAGCCGAAAAATGCATCAATTAAAAATAAATAAATAAATAAATAAATAAAAAGCTATGATTTGGTCGAATCGCCGAGCGCGCGCGGGGTGTGGTTGGCTATTTCAAACATAAGCGTCGCCCACGAGACCGTGAACGCTCCCATTCAGCCTCCATCGTCTCTGAACAACTTACTATTATTTCATAGGATTTATCCTATGCGTAACATTTGAGATTTCTATCACTTTTTTAAAATAGTCGTGACCGTGACGTTTTCTTTCGTCCTCATGCTTCAAAAGGAAGTGACGTTGTAGGTGGTGGTGGTGGTGGAATGAAGTGATGTGTAATTTTTTTTCAGTGCCAAAGGATGACGCCTAGAACATGACGAATGAAATGTTTTACGTCGTCCAAAATAGGACTGAGTCATAGCTGATGCTGTATCACGACTTTTTGTGGTACACTGAGTGGTAGACTGAGTAGGATGTGGGATGTGGTAGCCTAGTGGTTAAAGTGTTGGTCGACCCACCAGAAGGTTGTGAGTTTGAATCCCAGAGCCATCAAGCTGGCACTGCTGGGCCCCTGAGCAAGGCCCTTAACCCTCAATTGATTAAAAAAAAAAAAGAGAGAGAGATGTAAGTTGCTCTGGTTAAGGGCATCTGCTAAATGTTGTAAATGTACACTTATCACACAATGAAATTGTAGACATAAAAAAATCTGGTTTCTTATAGGGGTATGCCTTCAATATCAGGAATAAGTAGAAACCCAAAACCTGTTTCAAACCATGTGATTACAGTAGCCTTATTAAGATTATTATTTGTGATACATTGAGCAATGTTCCCTATAAAATTTGGGTTGAATCATAGTAGACTGTACAGACGCTGTCAAAAATATTGCATTTTAGCAGAGTGAGAGAGTGAAAGAGTCTGATTTTAACCTGACTGGTGAAGATTAGCTTTCTTCTTACTCATCAGGCAATAAGTTAATTTGCTTTCAAATTTGGCAAGAAACTAGTGAATAATAAATTGGCAGCATGTCATCTACATTATCGAGAAGATTAGTAGCTAGAGAACATACAGCTGGTAGTGACTAACAGAGTGTGTCTGTGAATTTCAAACACAGTTCTGAGTATTGCATTATATCACCATTTACATTTACAGCATTTGGAAGATGCCCTTACAACTATACAACTGAGCAATCCAGGGTTAAAGACCTTGTTCAGAGTCCAGCAATGCAATCCGGAGCACAAGTAGGATGTGGTAGTCCTACACCCTAATCACTAGGCTACCACATCCTACTTGTGCTCGGGATTGCATTGCTGGACTCTGAACATGTAAAGATCATATTTACCATGTAACATAGGTAACATTGTCAATCCCGTTTTAGCTGAAAAGGGATAGGGTTCATAAGAAAACAAGGTGTACTTGATTTCCAAATGGCACAACAGTAAAAGCTTCTACCGTAGCATCAGGAAATAGTGAGTCGACCATCTGTGGCTGGGAGTCAAAGCATAATTGGACCTGGTTTCTGGGTGGGGGAGGTTGGCATAATCTCCCTTGCCAAATTATATGGAAGAGAATGCTTTTAGTGCACTCCTCCAAGCATCGTTGGCTACATGACAGTGCATGGCTGGAGGAAGTATGTATTATCTTTTACCCTTTTAGTCTGTAATGTGGCAAAACAAAGTAGCTTGCATGGTGAGAATAGGCAGTGTCTAAACTAATGAATGAATGGGCTATGATAAAATATAACTGTTCAACTATATAAGTGCTCTAAGTAGAGGTATATATGTTGTGAATATGCCAGATCCATGGTATGCAGTCTGGTGTAAAACTGTTGACTGATTTCTCATTGACCAGTAATTTATACGATGTTCCACTACAGTCAGCAAATCTCCACGGGTTGGTGTTATTCCTCAGCCAATTATTAAGCCCTTAAAAGTTATTGACCTAGTCTGGCAATAAAAATTATTTCCCCCTTTCCAAGTCATTTCCTTTATTGTGATTTAAACAGTTAAAATGATCCAAAAGCATCAGTTTAGTATGTCTATGAGATTTGCTAAGAACAAACTTTGGTTTATTAAGTTATTTGTTTGTCCATGGTTTAGCAGGATTGTGGTTATTGGTATATTTATTGGTCTCCTGGGTGTAGACATTGTGAGTAGACTCAGAGTGTACATGTTTTCATTGGTTTCTGACTGAGAACTGACCATCCGGTAAAGATAACCCAATAAGGGTTATGTGTGCAGCCATGAGCACAGGATAAAGTATGTGCTTTAGCAAAGAACAAAGAGAGATCTAAATGAGAAAAATAAAAAATAAGGTTGACAGCCAGTACCTGGATAAAGAAAACGCAAGTTTGACCATCATTGCTCTTTAGGATAGAATAGTCAATATGAATCCTTTGTTTAAATACATCACTCTTCCCTTGAGTTAAATGTAATGTGGTAGAGAAAATGAATGCACTGAATCCTTAGGATTTCTTTGCTCTACAACATGACAGTGTTCATCAATCTGTAGTATTCAACCTAGGGATCTGGATTAGCTTCTTGGGGTGAAGCCACATGCATTACTGGATTGTTATTGCGTATACCATCCATCTCCTAGGACAAATCTATGGCCCCAAATAAATGTAATTTTTTGAAAGCATAGTTTTATACTTATGTTCTAAATAACCAACGTTTTTGAAAATACAATAAATGGCTAATATTTTGTGCACACCTGACCATCAGACGTGGTTATATGTGGTTCTTTCCCAAACATTTGCTACAAAGCTGGACACACACAGTTCTATAGAATGTCTTTGTATTTTGTAAAATTACAATTTCCATTCACT
>NC_062535.1:12631012-12696012 GCF_022655615.1 Tachysurus fulvidraco | reverse complement strand
GTAGTCTGTCATTTTACACAGCTGGGCAGTGGTTTCTTTAGACCTTTTTTCTACAGGGCTACATGGGATGAATCAGCTTAATGCCATATGGGTATGTGCAAAATAGATCCATTTGGGTTTATTGACATAATTAATCCACATTTATAGATATTGTTCGTAAAAAAAAGTTGTAAAAGTATCTTGGCATATGCTATTTAGCTGGAATATATTTATGTGTTGAAAAAACTGAAAGTGAGAGAGAAACCCTTCCAAGGCATCTGCCAAGAACCAGCTGGCAGGATAGAAATAGTCCCTCCTCTTCCCTCACACCATTCGCTCCTTCTCTCTCCCTTCCCCTTCTCCAATCTTTTCACCAACTGTCTGTCCATCCTCCCATCTCCCAATCGATCTTTTGCTCCAATGTATTCATGGGGTGATAATTACCAGGGATGCTAAGAGAGAGGGACAGGGAGAGAGGAAGGGATGAAACCCTGTTAGACACAGAGGATGAAAGGGGCAAGGGGAAAGAACTAGAGAGTACAGGAAGGAAAGATAAAGAATAAATGGGGCTTCCCTTATTTGGGTCTAGGTTCTAAAATCTAGGTTGACTTCAGCCCAAGAGGGCATGAGGGCACACTGAAAGATTGGTTTATGATGATGATGGATGATGATGGTGGTGGTGGTGGTGGTGGTGGTGGTGGTGATGATGATGATGATGATGATGATGTGCAGTAGCATCTTCATGCCACATCTTCATGTTGTCCCAGGTTGGTAGCGATTGCTATTGAGTGTGAATTGGCAGAGACTAAACTAGAAGAAAATGGGTGTGGGTGGAAGTATTGAGGCAGAAAGACTAGTATAGCAGGTGGATGATACATGATTTCACCAGCAGCACCACCAGTTTGATGTTGGTTTGCTCTCTCTCTCTCTCTCTCTCTCTCTCTCTCTCTCTCTCTCTCTCTCTCTCTCTCTCTCTCTCTCTCTCTCTCTCTCTGTGTTTCTCTCACTCTCTCTCTCACTCTCTCTATCCTGTGTGTGTTTCTCTCACTCTCTCTCTCACTCTCTCTATCCTGTGTGTCTGCTACCCTTTACTGCTGAAATGGAGTGCAGTCTCATAATGGTGTTTCCATGACGACTGGTGCCTGGGTCTCTTGCTACCATGACAGTTCCCATGACGGGACGACTGACCCTAGAACCTTAGGATGCCTTCATGCTCCCAACTTTTCCATAACTCACACAGGTCAAAGTTCACAGCCTATTAGTTAACTGATCTGTTGTAAAAACACGAATAACTGACTAACATAAATCAACTTTGTCAAAAACACCAAACCCAGACTGTATACATGTTTTCAGTGTAATGAAATATTAGTGCTGCAGGAATGCAGTACAAAAATAAAATAGAATGTTATGTGGAAGATTTCCAAGATGCCAAGACTACATAAGGTCTCCTTGCTTAGCGGCTGAGCCAGGTCATTCAGATATCATATTCATAGATTCGTTAGCCATCGTCACTTGCCCCTCCTTTACCCTACTACGTCATGGTTAAATCCCCTCTGCGTAACACCATCTTTCAGGCCAAGACATGCCAAAGTCACTTTAAGTCTCCAGCTACCTGGGGCTGCAGCCTGCTTCCTCTTTAGGTAGGGAGGCAGTGTGCTGGAAACACTAGTTTCACAGTGGCATGGAAGAGTGTGCAAACTGCTCTCTCTGGAATGTGGATTTCTATTTGTTTGCTTCAGCTTTCCGGGGAATTGTAGTGAGTCTCCAGAGGGTATGGCAGTGCGCTACAAAACGAGGTAAACGTTCATATTTATTTTCACGATGGTGATTATTTATAGCTTGTTTTTTTAGGATCTGAGATGGTAGCAAATCATTATGTGAAGATATGTTTGGGTTTGCTAACAAAATGCTAGTAACTTTCACTATGATATTTTTCAAATGGCAATATTGGTAAAAAAAAAACAAATCTTAGAAAAGCTTTTTAGATTATGTCCTTAGAAATATTAGTCTTTTTGTTGAACTGGTTGTTTTTACGTCGTTGAGAAGCACAATGACAGTTGCTCGTTCCTCTGAGAAATGTTTTCTGTAACACAGCCATGTCTTGTGTATAATGTTGTTTCTTGGTGATTCATTTCGAAGTGAAAAACAAAACGACGGTCGAATCTGCGTGTATTATTGCTTGCAGTCTAAAATAAAATCTGTTTGATTCAGTGACACTGATGTAAAGGGTTTGGGTTTAAATACACAGTAAGGACACTATCAAAGCTATCAAATAAAAGATCTTGAGGGTTTTACTAATATTCATCTCTCAGATTGTGGACTGGATTTGAAAAAAGTGGTAAAATCTCTTTTGCGTTTTCTGTCTCACACAAACAGAACGCTTCATCAGCAATTTGAGAGCTATAAGGAGCAGGTAAGGAGGATCGGGGTAGAGAACAAACGGCAACAAACCACCCACAAGGACGATGCCCCAACCTGTGGGATCTGCCGCAAGACCAAGTTTGCAGATGGCTGCGGGCACCTCTGCTCCTACTGCCAGACCAAGTTCTGTGCCCGATGTGGTGGAAGAGTGTCTCTCCGCTCCAACAATGTAAGGAACATCCAATAAGCCTTCTTTTCTCTCTGCCAAACCACTCTTTGCTATCTGCTATCACAGATTCATCCCATCCATCCATTCCTTCCTTCCTTCCTTCCTTACTTCCTTCCTTGTATCATCTTGTACTGTCATGTCTCACTGTTTGCCCTAATGCTTGGCATCAGTCTTTGCCAACATTCTATATCTGTCGAAATCTGCTGGTAGATAAATATTTAAATATCTGCACGCACACATACTAGAAATAGATAAGGGCCAGATTCCAGGTCAGGAACCATCCAAAATCCCACAGAAATATGACCAGTCCAACATGCGCCAAGAAACGGATACAGGCTGGCCCTTTTTTAATCACTGTTCATTCAGCATTGCATTTGCCATTGCAACAGTAAAGTGTTGCTTTGGGTGGGGCTCCAGCATCACGTCATGGGGTGGCATATTTTCAGCTCCTGCCGCAACCTGCTGTGTCTAAAACAAGCACTGTTCTCTTACTTTACTTACCTGAGAATGGACTCGTCTCTGGTCATGCTGAGTACCAATCTGCCCTGGTTCCTGCCTGCCCAGTGAGTTGATGCCCCCTGTGGTCACATGACGAATAGCATAATGTTTCCAGCGACTAGCAGACAGGAGTGGAATTAATGCACATTATATAAAAATAACAGAGAAACTTTGTATATTTTTAAAAGGGGATTTTAAAATGTTTTAAATTATGCAAAACAGAGGTTTTATAACATGCTAGTCTTAATCGATAGCGGCTTTGTCTTCATCCGAGACAATCTGATACCCATCCTAGTACATGATCAGCGATCTGATATGTAAAAGATATTTTTAAAGCATCCACTGAATGTATGATACTATTTAGAGCTTTATTGATTCAAAGCAATGGGGCAATACAATGGGCAACAGAATATGATCCGGTATTATGCAAACATTCATTTATTTATACATTGGTCTTCAGAAACAGCTTTCTCCTGTTCAGGGCTTGTGTTGGATCTGGGGCCCATCCCAGGACACTATTCAGTCACAGATGCCTTTTAAATTTTTTTGCCTCAAACGCACTCTACATCATTAACAAAATAAACCTTAAGTGAATATGTTGATGATCTTCTTTTAATCTATTACTATAGAGTAACAGGATTACAAGAAAGTGTATTTAGTCTTGCACTTTAGGAAACATAATCATAATTAATATTAAGATAAATAATTAAAAAAATATTAGTTTGTCCCGGTTCATCCTACGCTTCTTCTAGACATTTAATCAAACTTTTTACTAGCAACCTCCATTTTGTTTATATTAAATTCTAAGTATTTTTATCTTGGCATGAGAAAAAGCTTCTGAAGCACCACAAACCTGCAAACCCCACCTGCTTTCCACTGGTCTTGCTTTATTTGCATACCGAATTCTGATAGGCTGTAACATTTTATGACATAGGAACACATTCCTATCACATGCTTATATTTCATTTAGATTTTCAGTTATTCCACAGTAACAGGTTCACATTTAGTTCAGTTAGTCAGTTAGTTTCTCCAGTTCTTTCTTTCTTTCTTTCTTTCTTTCTTTCTTTCTTTCTTTCTTTCTTTCTTTCTTTCTTTCTTTCTTTCTTTCTTTCAATGCTGGAGAATTGGACAACACTTTTCTGTCCATATGTCATTCTTGGTTTGCTTTTACTAATATCTAATTATTAATATCATCAACGACACTTGACAATTGCAATAAACATGCGGCTTCAAAAAATGCTTCCAATGTACAGTTGGCTAACAATTTCAGTTCAACTTGTATTGGAAAGGAATGATGGCAGGTGGCGAATTTGTTTGCTGCATTTACGTCTTGGAATTGAATGCTCAGATCTTTAGTTTTAAATCGATCATCTGGATCTAATACAGCATCTTACTTATAAAGCCTATATGCCAATCAAATGAATGATATATGATAAAGCGTTGAAACTGAAACATTAATTTCAGTTAGACACAGTGTTCATTCATGCTAATTAGGAACACTAAACACGTAGGTTAGGTTAGGTCAACTTTATTATCCCCGAGGGGCAATTTGTTTCACAGCCAGCAGAATCCATACAATCCCAAACACAACAGAGGGAGAAAAAAAATAAATTATTAAGTATTTCAAAACCCAATAGCAACTGGTACAAAAGAATTTTTAAATCTATTTGTCCTGCAAAGCGGTAAAGAATATCTACGTGAAGAAGGTAACAACATAAAAAGATTCTGCAAGGGATCGCTGGAATCTCTTAACATTAAGTCAGCCTTCCAGAGTCCATGCTTTATGCAAACTGTTTAAATCAATCAGGTTGGTGCTGACAATCTTACCACACACTTTAACAATACCCTGAAGTCTATTTCTATTTTTCAGATTATCCAGAGTGAGTTACACTGATCTCCCTTTTTTTAACACCTGATTAGTAAAGGGTTAAAGGCCAAGTAGTGGCAGCTTGGTGATCTTGTGTGTTGATCTCAGAGCAGTAGCCCAACACCTTAACCACTGAGTTATCACTCCCTTAATCAAATTTACATTTAGAACACTCGTAAGAAGCACGTTGTCTTCCTTCAAGAACAATCTCAAAGTGATTTAACAAAAACAAGCAACGTATAATGGCCATAGATAGATGTACAAAACTTCCAGTATTATTTAGCAATGCTTTAGAAATATTTCTGCACTGCAAATAGTGTTTCCCTCACATGCAAGTCTGTGTTTTTCCTGTAGGAGTCGTTACAACTATATTAATCATGTCGCATAATAGTTTAGCGATGAGCTCAGACATACACACATCATACGAGGTGGCGTGAAGGATTAGAAGTGTGCATAAATAACCATGTAAATGCACAAGGGTTCAGCCGTGTCATGTTGCTCCATATTGCTGCCTTGCATCATCCTTTATCATGTATTACACATACATGTGTGAAATCAGACGCACGTCTCATCCGTTCTCTCACTGAATCGTCTGGATGTTTTAGTGACACCGCTCCATTCCACTCTGCTCCACTGTATGGCACAAGCGCTTGATTTAGAACAGAGCCCACTGTTGCTCTCAGTGAACCTGTCTTCTTGAATACACAGAAGTAGACATTTTCCCGTCACTAACACTTCCTTCCTTTTCTTCCTTCCCACCTTTCCCTCTCTCTCTCTCTCTCTCTCTCTCTCTCTCCTTTCGCTCTCACTCTCTCACACACTGTCTCCATTTCTCACCATTTTATTTTCGATTTCTGATTTCACACTTTGCTCTCTTTTACCACCCCCCCTCCCGTTTTCTCCTCACCTCTTCCTGTTTTTGCCTGTCTTTCACTCCTCTCTGCTTCCTGGACTGCATGCCTCAAGGAGGATAAAGTGGTTAGCATTATTTTTTCCGGTTTCTCCCTTTTTTTGATGTGATGATGGGATTGTTGTGTGGCTATAAACATCCAACCTTTGTGTGGGTGTGTGTGTTTGTGTTTGTGTGTGTGTGTGTGTGTGTGTGTGTGGGTGTGGGTGTGGGTGTGTGGGTGTGCGAGTGTGTGTAAGTTTGAGGGTAAGTTCAGAAACTTAACATCTCTCAAATCTCTCACGGATTTCGATGTTCCATGATTTATTTGTCTTACAGTTTAGTACCAGCCTCTTTTACTCACAGTTTTGTATATATCTATAAATGTGACTAATTTTCCTCCCATTGTCTCTTGCTCCTGCAAAGTGTCTCATAGGGAAGGACAGGGTAAGGAATCCTGGGTATTCTAGTCTCTGCATGGAGCGCAGTTATCCCTTCCTTAGCTGACCGAGTGCCCCTTCCCCTCCTTGTGGCCGTTGCCATGGAGATGTGCCGCCGTTGCTATTGAGACAGCCAACAGGGAGAGGTCGATGGGCACGGGGTGGCATTCCGATTGGTCAGATGTTTATACTGACATTATCAGTTGGTTGCACTTTAGTTGAAAGGACGTTGGAGTACAATTTCTAGATGTTAACAAGGAATTATAATAATAATAATAATAATAATAATAATAATAATAATAATAATAATAATAATAATAATAATTGTTTTTATAATTTTTTTAATAATTGTAATAATTTTGTTTTATATAAATTATAACACTTTCAAAAAAAGTGCCACTAACTCACAAGAGAATGTGCATGTTTGCTGCACTTTGCCTGTGCCCTGGGACTGCACCGGGCATGCCATGGGGTTAAGGGGACAGGGGGTTAGGGATCATGAGTCAGAATATATAGCACAATCCAGTGGGAATATGGTGTAGACAGATTTCCTTTTTCCCTCTCAGCAAATTTACCCTGCAATCCAATGGGCACTTGCGACTCCCTGTGCACCTGTGACGTTTTCATGTGTTTTTATTTTCCTTTGTGTATATATCAAATTTCTGTGTGTGTGTGGGGGGTGTTTTATATGTTTGATGTGTGTGTGTGCCAGAATTTTAATTAAAAGTTAATTAAAGTTAATTAAAACAAATTGTTCTGTCAGCTAGCATCAATGGTCGCATACAAACTTTAGCATCAGTTAAACGCTCGGTAATTTTATCTTACACCCTCAACTTGATGTCTGCTTCCCAGTCTGAGGTAAATTGTCTGAACCAAGCAACGGGAGTTCCTTATTAGCGCCCTTGCTGTCACAGAGTCAGCCATCGAGTGATGAGTTCTGTTAAATTCCGTTAGCTTGAAGTGTTTAGCCTGAACTTAAACCACATATGCCACATTTCTTCACACCACCAGCGGTCAGTTTTCTCACAGATGGTGTCATATCCAACACTCTGGTGGCTCATTATTGCAGAAATACACAGCTCAGTCACTTTTTCTAGAGGCAGCCGATTACTTTGAGTGTACTTTAGGATAGACATTCCACAGCCTCTAAACATACTCGGAATTCCCATTGAACCATTAAATTGACCTATGTGGTATAAAACCCTGTTCGTTAATTTACACAAAAAAAAAAAAATCTAAAATATATCTTGACTGCCAAAGAAGTAAAAATTTAATTAACTTCTGCAAAATATAGGCAAAAAAGGAAAGAGTATCTAAAATATAAAGACAGATATGAGATTAAAAGCAAGAATTGGCTATAAAGAACCAGTTGGTGGTTGATGATCTCACTTTTTAATTCCCAAACTTTATTTGGATGATTTTATATCTTTCTAAGCATTTAGTACAGAAACTTTACACACACCTACTGTAGTAACCTTGACTCTCTAGGATAAAGCATTTCTTTGAAGATAAGTGAATAAATGCCCTCCAGGAATTTCCCAAGCTGGATGACTGACCACCTCCTACAAGCAGGAGAGACATCCAGCTCTTGTTTCCAATTATTGAAAATTACAGAATATCTACTTGTCCTCAATATTTCAAACTGCTAGTCAGCTAGCGAACCAGCTTACTTTGGTAGTCCTTAGACATCATATCCATTATATTCTAACACTCTTTAGGTCTTAAGATGAGACGAACATGAGAGAAAGCTTTACTAAAGCTGAAAATCTGCAGAATATACTGTAATAAAAAGGATTCTGGTTAAGGCTTTCCTTAATGTTCTGTGACATAACCCCAAATGGTCCTATTATTAAAGAATTAATGCTTAGTTTACAAATCAATGTCTGGGTAGCATTAATCCAAATTTGTGTTCTGTATTCATGTTTAGAGTGGAATTTAAAACAACATTCAAACTTTCATTATAATGTGGTTTAAAGTCTGTTGTGTTGTTAATAAACATAATAAAAAAAATTGCCTGTGATGATGACATATGTAGTCCAAGGGTAATCAAACGGCAAAGTAATACTAGTGATTTATTTAAACAGGACAAAAGTAATTGGAAAAAAAATAAAGTCAAGCCACATGATGACCAAATGATGAATGACCTTAAGAAATCTGTCTAATGATGACAGATCTTATCGTCTAGTTTCATCCAATCACACATACTTGTGTACAGTAAATTATTTAGACAGCATCATAAATTCATTGATGATGTTTAAAGACTAACTAATGGATAATATTTTTCCCCAGAGGCCAAAAACTTAAATTTGCGCTTGTTATGTCGTTTCCATATACAGCACTGAATGTCTTTGCCGTGTCATGTGCGGTTTTAAGAATCTTTCAGCTAGCCAACTAGGTGCAATATATACAGAGGAAGGTTAAAAATTGTTTGTATTTTTTTCACACAAATGTTTTTAGCTTCACATGAATTGGTGATATCAAACAGATATGTGGTCATCTAAAATTAGAAGGTGCCAACAGCTTCAACCACTAAAATTTTCAAACACACTGAAAGCCAACAGTGTACTGACTAATTTTATATTAAACTTGCGGTGTTAAAATAATTTGTTTGTTTATGCTGATTAAAAAAGTCCCATTAGTAAAACGGTTAAAATGGAATTGTTGTCGTCATTTACAGTTGTGTTAGTTGCTGATCTGGACTTTTGTAAACAAGACATTTGTTTGTAACTAGTCCTTAACCATTTTAACTTAAATATCCCTAAGCTAGACTTTTCCTTTTGCTGTTACTTCTGTGTTTTAAGTTGTGGTGTAGCTGAAAATGTGCAGACTCTCTGAATCGGTGTGTCTCAGGAGTATGATTCAGTAACTGTGTGTCAGCAGATCTGTCAAACTCCAAGAAGGAGGCAGTCATTTTTATCTTGCTTATTTCCTCTCTGGGTCTCCTAACCAAGCCCTGGACTTATTTCCACTGAGCCTTCATTTAGACACCGCTTTCCACTGCAAATCTAATATGGAGCCTTCTCTTTCTACACGCTTCCGTTTTATTCCACTCGAACCTGCTGACTTGTTTTCTGTCTCTTGATTCTTCGGTTTCGGTTCTCTCTCTCTCTTTCTCTCTCTCTCTCTTTCTCTCTCTCTCTCTTTCTCTCTCTCTTTATTCCTCACAGTCATTTTGTCTATCTTACACACCCGCTCTTCTCTCTCCGTTCCTGTTTTGGTTACCATGGAGAGCTGTATTCAGCTAAGCAGGAGGTGACTGACACACTAACACACAGGAAACCAGAACAATTATATTCACACTCATGCTAGCATACAAAAACACTCATATACACACACAAACCCCAATGATGCTTTATCGCATATCATGAATAAATCATGTGGAGTGATATGGTCTGAAAGTATTTATACCTTCTATGGAAAAAACATGACACACTGCAGTGTTAGAGGTAAATAATCAACAAAGAGCGGTGCGATGTAGCCCGAGTGTTGCACAGTTACATGTTAATACGGCGTTCAGCTTAAAAATGTTCATCTTAACACATTTCACTTGATAGTCGTCAAAAAACTAACGTGTTAAGCGATGTGATTGATTAGAAGAGCATTGTATATTTACAGTGTAATGTCTTAAACGTCTGATAAATGACAGAAGGAAACATTCAGTGCAGACTCCTACTCTAACAGTTTCATGCTTGGATACTTATGAAGTGTTTATGGGAAGGCAGATAGAATAAGGGCTAGCCATAATGCTAGGCAGTGGAATAGGATTAGCGCAGATTGCTAATCCTTTCTGTGAGGGTATCTCTGGTCGGGCGACAGCTGTAGGCCTCTGGACATCAGATTTACCTCAGATTACTCTGGAACAAGGCCAACTGGATCCAATAAGAGCAAAATGTTCTATATCATGCTCTCTCTCTCTCTCTCTCTCTCTCTCTCTCTCTCTCTCTCTCTCTCTCTCTCTCTCTCTCTCTCTCTCGCTCTCTCTCTTTTCCTCCCACCCCCATATTGTCCTAGAACAGGCTCCATCTCTTTAAAGCAACATCGAAACACAAACAATCCAGCAAAAAAGAGATATTTATTTGTTCTTTTCTTATTTCTGTTGATGAATTCAACCTTTTTGACCATGATGAACACAAGGCAACTGGCATGTAAGTACTCTTCATAGCAGAATTGATGGTTGACATCATGTAGTATTTAGATGGGCACCAGGCTGAAAGATTGATTTACATGATTTGTTAAGAGCAGCTGCGCTCTGCTTGAAGTTTTATAGTCTTCTTGTTTATGAGCTAGTCCTCAGATTCCTGTTCTCAAAGTTGCTAAAGAGGAACTTCCTATTTTTTTACAGCATCAGATATGATTCCAGCCCTCCAGTTTGTCTGCATTTGATTGGCAATAAATATGCACTGATACAGTAGCATCTTTTTTAGGTACTTAGTCGCAATCTGATAGTGAAATAAGTAACCTTCTTAGCATGAATTAAACAGGAGGCACGATGAAATATTTTATTTAGCTCTAGTTTAACATTCAGTTTTATGGTAAAGGCATTATCTGTGATAAAGGGCGAGAAGGTGAGTGTGTCTTGTGACTTGTTAGTGCTCAGTTCTCGCTGAACAGAATTTTTTGTGGAAAAATCTCTTGTATTGGATAAATCGCAAACTCGGGATTCATATGCACTGACTTTCTATGAAAGCTATAGTCATGTCATGTTCAACTTTCATAAATTGCAGAGGACTTAATGTCTGAATATACACTGTGGTGATGTCACGCAAAACACGTCTCGGCCCATATCTTCAAAAAATCTGCAATAAATAAAAAAATTGCAAGCTCTTCCAAATTTGCTTGATTTTGCCTTAATATCTATCATCGCAATACTATGAAATCTGTGAGGAACGGTCTATCGGGTCGGATTAATTTTTTATTGTATTTTAGATTTTTAATATTTTTTATATTTTCAGAGCAGTCTGCTTTGCTTTAATCATTAATAGTGAAAAAGATCAGATATTCTAGTTCAGAGTCATTTTGTGTCATCTGTTCAGCGGCTGAACACCATAAATGAGGCTTACATCACATCTTGTGATATCGGATGTGGTTTTATATGCATTAAAAAAAAGTACAGGTAAACGAGCTTGGTATTGAACCGATAGTTGATACCAATATCCATATCGGTGCCTAAATGTAATGATACCGGCTTGTCTGGAAAGGGATGCCACTGGATTGCAGAGTCATACTGGCTGATTGACTGCTGACATGGCTGTCTAGAGTTTAAAATTGGTTATACTTGGAAAGGCACAATATTGACAAGGAACAAGAAAATATGCTCATTAAAGCCTGTTAACTGCAGTGTGGAGCAACAGTAATCTGGACTGGATTTACAGACACGATCAATAGATTAGATCTCTACTAAGGAGTCTGTACAAAGGAGTCTAAAGTGAGATTGATATGTTAGAAATTCACATTTTCAACCCCACAAGCATTAAAACCATGCAGGAGATGTTTGATTTGCGTTAACCCTCAACAGCAGCTAATCGAGCTCGGCTGGTTTCCACGCTGCAGACAGAGAAAGACTCAGACAAAGACGGGAAGAAGAGAAATCGTCAAGGCCTAGGTATTTTAGGAAGTCTGAGTCATCCATCTTCTTAATGAACCACCGGAGAGTTCTTATTAATGTTGTAAATGGAAGGAGAGAGAGAGAAAAAAATTAATTTAATGAAAGAAATGTGAAAAATGATAATTTTGCTAAAACCTGCATATTTTCACCTAAACTATAGTGTGTGCAAATGTGTAGAAAACTATGTATGTGTACATGTCTGCCAGTTGTCTGCCAGTGTTTGGTTTGTGCATCTGTTTTTTCTTGTTTGCTTTAAATCTGTTCAGTTCAACCCACCCACTTTGATGTTATTGTTTAAAATTATAAAGACAAAGTGTAAACTGAATAGCATTGCATCTATATAGAACAATAATCACCCAAATGGTTAGTTACATTAGTTACCTGTATACCCTGAAAAATAAAGATCTCTTCAGCACCACCTACTCCGTGTCTCTTGGCAGGTGATGTGGGTATGCAACCTGTGCAGGAAGCAGCAGGAGATCCTTACTAAATCTGGAGAATGGTTCTCATCAGGGCCAAGAGGCAGGCCTCTGAGCGTGGCCGGCCCTGAGGCTGACCGGGACGGGAAGCTACGTTCCAGGTCACAGGCTAAAACTGGAGCTAACTCCATTAGCACTAACAACGCCCATCCAGCCATTGACCGGACCAAGGGAGCGGACATCATGCCAGTCTCACGAGCTCGGAGTGAACCCCCACGAGAGAAGTATGAAGAATGAGAGAAGAATGCTAGTGCACTTTTGTAATGTTGATACATTATGAACTATGTATAACAGTCATGAAAAATGTCATTCACTATTTGTTGTGAGTGTCTAGGGATCAGAGCGTCTAAGAATAGTCTTGTCATCTGAACGTAGACTTGTCATATTTCTGCATCAAATATGCAACAAAATCTGTTTTTATGCAGAAATATTTCCTACATTTGGAATGTGAGCTATATTATTAGTTTTGGTTGTAATCATGTTTTAAACATTATTACAAAATAATATTATTGCTTTTGCTTTGACTGTGATGAAGCTGTCAGAGCAGAAAGACTTCTTTTGTTATTTCTACATTTCGGGGTTGCAACGCAATAGTACTATTTTTATCAGTATGTGTTTATTGCTCCAAATATTTGTATTTGTTACAAACCAGAGGTGGGTGTGGCCTAAATTGGAAGTGCAAAATTGATGTTCACAATAATATATGTGGTATCTGTATTTGTATCTTTTCAGAAAAAAACGAAATCTGTTTATTTCAGTTAATGTTTTTGTAATGAACAATCTGCTCTCCAAGAATTGCTTGAATATTTATTAGGTTTTTGCTTTCAAGGGGGTTCTGCCCTCTCTGTTGTTGACTTTTGCAGAACGGCTTTATCAAAGGTTGATAAGTTAAGGTGCCAGATGGTCATTTATTTAAGATTAAACTCTATTTATGCCTCAGTTTAGCATTGCATATTATTAATATATGGATGGTTAAGTTAAATTTGATTGTTCAACATGGAAAAACTGCCTGAAAAACATGCCTGAAATCTGCTACTTGATTGGTGACCTCCCCTACTGTATTTTGATATTTTACAAAAAGTATAAGCTGGGGATATGTAGAACCCTACAACATCTTCATACTATCAGACTTCTTGTTCTCTTGTCCAATAGGAAGAGGCCAGTGTCCCTACATGAGCAAAATGGCAAGGTCATCGGCAGAGGTGAGAGGAGAGTGGGATCAGGTAGGCAGTCTGGTCAGGCTTTAGATGATCGTGCTCCA
The DNA here is from genome assembly GCF_022655615.1 of Tachysurus fulvidraco. Classification (NCBI taxonomy): domain Eukaryota; kingdom Metazoa; phylum Chordata; class Actinopteri; order Siluriformes; family Bagridae; genus Tachysurus; species Tachysurus fulvidraco. The sequence goes on along the minus strand of NC_062535.1, from coordinate 12,682,404 downwards.
GGAGAAAGGCGAGACAACAGACGTCTGGAAAAAGGCCATTCCCAAGAATATGACCACTCTGGAAACACTGCCCACCCTGACCAGAAGCGGAAAAAAGAAGAAGAGGAACGGGAGCAGGAAAGACAGCGGCGTGAAGAGGAATACCAAAATCGCTACTGTAGTGACCCCAACTTGGCACGCTACCCTGTCAAACCTCAGAAAGAAGAACAAGAGATGCGCATGCATGCAAAAGTGTCCAAAATGCGACAAGAACGTCACCACAGTGACATGGCCATCAATGAAGTAGGCCTGGCTCAAGATGGTTGCGAGACCCCAGGCACTCGGCTAAGCAGGAGGGTGGCGGGCAATGAAAACCGCAAGGCACTACATGAAAACCAACGGGCATACTCTGTGGACAGGACCGTGGGGGGTTGTGCTGGTGGGGGACCTGTACCCCTTCAAAAACAGGGTCACAGTGGTTCTCACATGAGCCCCGGGGGCTCCCAAGACCTCAGGGATGGACAGGATTGGGGCCACAAAGGCTATTTGGAGCCTGGATCAGTTGCATTGCTGCACAAGACCAAACGTGAGAAAGCTGCCGAAAGCTTCCGGAAAGATTCTTCCCTCAGTTCAGACCAGTCAGAATGTCTCCGTCCACCGCCTCCCCGTGCTTACAAGCCCAAACGAGGCCTCAACAAAAGGCAGATGTCCATTAGCAGTTCAGAAGAGGAAGGAGGGTCCACACCTGAGTATACCAGTTGTGAAGATGTTGAGAGCATAAGCGAAAAAGGTAGGGGGAAGTCTTCTGCTTTTGGCTTATGTAACTTTATGGATGGTTAGGAATCAACTCACTCTGAGTTCCTTAGATTGTTGATTTTCCCATTCCTAAAATTTGTCTGAGAACCATGCCTATAATTTCTCCAAAAGTGCCCTTTCCCTTTAAATTCCACTGAATAAAAATGAACTAGAATAAACTGTTCAAGCCCCACAAACACATATAGCTTCTGGAATTTTTTGCAATGTTCTATAAAATTGGGAATTATGTTGGCTACCATGTCATTTAACAGATTTTTAAGTCTATAATTATTCCCCACTTTTTAGTGTAGTTAGTTTCACACCACCCAGTGCTACACTTTTGGTACATAATGGTGAATTTTTACTAAGCTAGTTTCAAGCTTGACCATTAAATGCTATTGTTGGAATCTGTAGACTCAGTGAAGGTTTGAATACCAAAACACCTTCCATCTGCAAGTGAGATCTGATTCATGGAAGCTCCATCTGTTAGATAAATTTTTTTAAATCATTTTTAGCTTCATGATTCATCCTGTACAGACCGAATATTAGCACTGTACCTGTGCTCTGAGTGAGGTGGCTATTTGCATTTGGAGTGGCTGTAGCTCATCAGTGTCCTTAGTTACTTTTGGCCATCTTCAAATATGGTTTGATTTATGCCCTGGTGCAGCATGATGGATGGATTATGTTGATAAGGAAGCATGTCTTGCTCCAAGTCTTCCTAATATTATTTTCCATCCGGAATCCATTGTGTATCATTCTCCTATATTGCTGCTTTAGGTCAAAGCTGATCACACAAGATCTGACAGTAAGTGCTTTAAATTCAAAGGTCAAATTTGGTCTTTGCTGAGGGCCAATGATGCCACATCCTTTTCTAATCCTCAAATACTCAGCATTTCTAAGAGCGTGTGCTGCCAGATGCTGTTTTAGTTTACATACAAGGCAACAATCCATTTCAGTATAGCACATACAATGACTCCACTGCTCTAATATAGGTAGTGCTAATGGAGTCTCAGTGGCTTACTAGTCAGAGTTACCAGAATTCTGCATAATTTGCCCTTTTTGGGGCAGTGCAGGCTCAAAAGGTTGTTTGTTGATTGGGGGTCAAGCCCCAGCATTGCCAAGCTGCCACTGTTGGGCACTTGAGCAAGGCTCTTAACCCTTTCTACTCCAGGGGCGCTGTATCATGGCTGACATGTTTGCACTCTGACCACAACCTCCAAAGTTGGGATATACAAAGAAGGAATTTCACTGTGCTGTAATGTATGTAATGTGACAAAATAAAGGCTTCTATTTTTCTTACGTTTACATTTACAGCATTTTGCAGATGCCCTTATCCAGAGCGACGTACATAAGTGCTTAAATCTCTTGTTATTCTTTCTCTAGGTGACTGGGATTGCCATCCTCTAGATCCCACTGTATGGCATGTAAGTTTAATCAAACAGTGTGTTTATGTATATCTTGGACAGGGCAGCTTGTTTTGAATAAAGGCATCCTGAATAAGGTTGGTGTGTTTGATGGGCTGGAGGTTGGATTGGCTGAGCCAACTAATATTTTGTATAAATGTTGTTTCAAGTGCGAAGCATGGTTGTCAAGCATTTTAGATGTAATGAGTTAGTAATAAATTATTAACCATTTATTCAGGTAAAGCTACTAAGCAGTATACTGTAAAATAGAAGTACTCTGTAGGTATATAATCAGTTATTGTAGAAAATGCTGCTCTTGGTTCTTTGAGTTTTGTGTATATGATAAAATGAAAAGTCTTAAAACAAAAGATACAACTTCTAATCTAATCCCAACCCTACCTTTAAATTTGGTAGTTTCTGACGTGAATCGAATTCTTACAAGACTTTTACGTTCATAAAATTCAAGGAACCGATTAATGACAACAAAATTGTAGACGACTTTATAATTAAACATGGGTTAGTGTCAGTGTATGTTCATTCATGCTCTAAATGCTTGATAACATGTTACTGTAAAAGCATTAGCTGGGACTCATAAACTGGTACAGTAGAAATCAAATGCCACTGCTTTATGACTCTAGCACTATTCTGATTACTTGTGTTTTACAAACTCTACAAATTCCTCAGCCCAGCTCTGATACAGTAGATGTTTATAGTGTTTGTTTATGGACAGTGCTTTTACTAAAGCGTGTGTGTGGTGTGTGTGTGTGTGGGTGGGTGTGTGTGCGTGTGTGCGCATTATCGAGAATGCGTCCATCATTAATGGGTTTGAAAACCACCATTCCATTTCCCCACAGCATCCTGTTACATGGCAACCATCAAAGGAGGGAGATCATTTGATTGGACGCATCACTCTGAGCAAGCGCTCGGCCATGCCTCGGGAGGCTGGGTCTCTGCTCGGGCTAAAGGTGAGATCTAAGTACAAGGCCAAGCTTAGTTTACTCCATTTGACTAGTCACCTGACCTGCACTGAATAGTATAACATTCATGTTTTGTCTCACCAATCCAAAACCATTCATTTTTCAAGGTGTGATGTGTAGAAGGTGTAGAACTTATCAAGCACATTTTTCTTTGTCATTAGGTGGTCGGTGGAAAAATTACAGCGACCGGGAGACTCGGGGCATTCATCACCAAAGTGAAAAAAGGAAGTCTCGCAGACGTTGTAGGCCATTTACGAGCTGGTGAGGATTATTTTTCAAAATGTGTATTTGAGTAACTCATTTTGCCAATAAGCTTAATGCATCTTATTAACATTCTTATTAAATATTTGTTTGTTATATGCTAACCAATGTTCCTCGGTTTGATGGTACACTTAGACGTTAGATGGCAGTTTGGCTGACTGGCATTTTGATTTCAGGTGATGAGGTGTTGCAATGGAATGGGAAGGCGTTGCCTGGAGCAACCAAGAAAGAAGTATACAACATCATTTTAGAGTCGCAGTCTGCACCTCAAGTAGAAATAGTTGTTTCAAGGCCAATTGGGTAAGCCTCATTTTTTCATGTATTTTCAATACAGTTGTCAGAGTTTTGTTCTTTCTGCCATGTTATTGGTTTGCTACCTGATTGTGTTCACATGTCCTGTTCATCATTTTAGATTCAGCTGTCTGTTCATATGCTGTGGCCATGTCTATGTTTCTTACTTAAAGTTTTTCTATTACAGACATTTGCATTTTTCTATGTACTACCGTATCTACTGAGCTTACTGTATTGCTAATTTATTAGCTATCGTAATTCAATCTTTGTTTTATGCTTAAAGTTTGTCTTTCCTCAAACTTTTCCCTTTCTATTATGGATTTGGTTTTTCAGGTATATGTGTAGTTTTGTGTCATTGTGCCTTTTACTCTATCATTTCTGGATCATTTCAACAAGCCGTTCATAATTAGAATAAATGTAAATGCGCAAGGCTCTACATGTAGAAAAAACATGTATCAAATGAACTGACATGGCTGTGCAGATATATAATATTTGGTGATTTAGTGAAATTTGTTTAATGTCTACTTGACATCAGTTTGATTTGCTTTTCTGCTGCATGTAAAAGATGCATCCATCGTGTTCTTCCCAATAATGTCCTCCGAAAATTTAGAGTGTATGAGTAAGTAAAGCGCTCAGATTCATCATATTGCTCCCATTGTTCATAATGCCTGACCCTGTCATAACCTCAAACCTTCAGTAGCATTGTTAGCTTATTAGCACTGCTTAGCTACCGATCCCTCTGAACCTGACACTTCACCTTATTTCCTAATACAAAATTCCCGGTAGGTGTGATCGCTGATGTAAGTGTAAAGAAACCCATCATTTTTAATGTCTGTTAAAAATGTGTTCTTTTAAAGAGACACGCCAAGAATTCCAGACAAGTCACATCCACCTCTTGAATCTAGTAGGTTTTGTTCACCAATTGTTTCATTTCCAACATATCAGCAATATACTGTATTCACTTTAGAATAACATTTGATTGACTCACTGTTTTATTTTCTTTCACATTAGCTGGTTCAAGTTCTATAGATGAGTCCCACAAGGTGGACCGTCCCTCCATCTCCGTCATGTCCCCCACCAGTCCGGGAATGTTGAGAGACCTGCCTCAGGACCTTCCAGGCCAGCTTTTAGTAAGTACAAGAACAAAGATGATTACTTTTACCAGCCATGCATGCTAGCATTGTATCACAGAAAATGTTTTATAATGACCAAATAATTAAAATGACATCGTCTTTTAGCCAACATGAGGCAAAAGGACGTGACAGAGAGTCTAGATGACAATGATACAAGCACTGCAGGGTGAGATCAAAGACCAGAAAAAAGCAAAAAAAAGATAATTGCAACATAATTGTGGGTAAAATTCACTAAACTAATAACGATATATAAAGTTATAACCCGAAGAAGGCACGACATGCTGTTTTAGGAAAATAATTAAAAAAGCTAAACAATCTGTTTTGTCTTTTATACTACATCAATTTTACAAATCTTTTTTTTTTTAAATATTAAAGTAACAACACAGTATGTTGCTGTTATCTGTCAGTATGTTTTATTAGTAAGGGTTTTATTTCTTTTATACTAAAGCAATTTACCAAATATTACTTTATTTTCACATTAATTAAAGGAACAACACGTTGTACTTTTTTGTCCTTTTATAGTTACTCTTAACGTTGTCTATGAAACACTTGTTATCTTACATAACATTAAATTATCACTTACATTATAACAACTCTACACTACGGTCAAAGGTGTGTGGACCTTTGAAGACAGTAAGGGAACAAACGTTGTTGTGTTGAATTGTGGCAGAATTAACAAATCTGAGCCAATATCTTACTAAATGTAGAGAAATGATCATAAGTAATAGTCATAATAAAATTATACATTCGAGCATATTTGCTATTTGGTCATTTAATGCTAGAGCAAGTGCAAAATATTGGTTTGTCTGATGAAATACTAATAGCAATAAATAATTTATTTCCATCTATCTATTCTCATTCACACTGAAAAATGAAGGCAATGCTACGTTAATAAACTAGCACACAACGGGATGCTAGTAGTCACTAATTTCTCACTATGATGGACGACAGAGCATCATTTTTACTCCTTGTGGCATGCTCATATCTGTGGTTTATTAGTCCATCGGCTTGCAGACGTTATGCGGAATAAGAAGGAGCAGCAGGAATCTGAGCAGTCTGGAGATCGCATTTCGCTAATCCAGTTTAGCCATTAGTGTTTACCCAACAAAAGAGTTTATCGTGGCTTTTTTCTTCACACATCAGGCCTCCTGGTGGTCCAGCTGCAGGATCTTGTGCTCTCATTGCTGCTGCCCAGGTTTGATTCCTGGGTAGAGAGCTAACCCAGCCACTGAAGAGTTAACTCTCAGTGCTGGTCCCAAGCCTGGATAAAATGTGAAGGATATGTCAGGAAGGGCATCCGAGATAAAACCTGTGCCAAATCTAATATGCGGTCCATGTGATCCACTGTGGTGACCCTGAACAGGGAGCAGCTGAAAGAAAAAATAAAAATTCTTCACAACATGGCTTATTTCTTTAGCCTAAAAGTGGCATGTCAGTCACAAAACTTTGCTGTTTGCAGCCACATCTGTAAATGCAGGACAGACATGTTTTAATAATAAAACTGTTTATGTAAAATGTTTTTTAGCCTTTTTAGATTTTTGATGTTTGAGTTAAAACAAATATTTGGATTTGTAATTTTTTTGATTTCTAGACTCTGTGTGAGGAAACAGGTAGAAACAAATAAAACAGGCTACTGTTTTATTGTTATTTATTTATTTGTTTGTTTGTTTGTTTGTTTGTTTGTTTGTTTAACATTTATTTTCAATTTTATTGTATGCCAAGATAAACACAGTTTTATTTTTAATTTAAAGATGTTTCTCACTTCAACAGATTCAATTTTCTAATTTTAGTTCTGTTTTTACACTGGATTCATTACTGAGGTGAAAATATTTATATTGTTTGTATGTATCCTTTTTCAACAAGGTGAAACTGTGGTATGACAAAGTGGGCCATCAGCTTATCGTCAACGTGTTACAAGCCATAGACCTGCCTTCTCGACCCGACGGCCGACCGCGCAACCCTTACGTCAAGATGTACTTCCTTCCTGATCGGAGGTGAGCGTTATTCAATAATTAATGTTGATATAGTTTAGAAAAAAAAATTCTGTGATATGTACTGTGAAATCCCAAATGAGATTAAAAACCGATTGGATTAGATAGTAATCTCTTCAAGATTTCTCCCTGCTTTTAAAAAGCTCACACTTCCTAGCAGGTAGGAATATATGTGAAGTTATTTAGTACTGTGTAAACTTGAACGTTCTGGTTATTTAGGCTACGATTGAGATTATGTTCCTCTGGTGAACTACATTTACTTCTTTATGTGAAAAATACTTGTGGTGTTAAAATAATGGTGTTCAATTACTCCGGCAGAATGGGAATGGACTTCAATAAACAAATTTTATGTTCACAAGTCTGATCGAAGACGAGTCTGGAATCCGCTTGCTTTCGGTGCAAGACGTGTGTTTTTCCGGCTGTTCATAACATTACAATGAACTTTAGTGGTTGAAGATAACTTTCAGATTTTAGCAGCTTATGAACAAACACTTGGTGCATCACAGAGAGCAAGGAGACCAGGGCAGTGGTAGCTCAAGTGGTTAAATAGGTTTGATATCACCATTTACATTCGATGATGCAAAATTTATTCTAGGAATATGTTTATCAAGCCTACAGAAATACTTATAAAATTAGACAATCAGGGCTTTAAGAATTTGTTATTTATACGAGGCACTAACTCCAGTGTGGGATGACAAAGAAACACAATGCTGAACATAGTCGGCACAAATTGTCTTTCAGCGACAAGAGCAAGAGGAGGACGAAGACGGTGAAGAAGAACTCGGAGCCACGGTGGAACCAGACATTCCTTTACTCACACGTCCACCGCAGGGATTTCAGAGAGCGCATGCTGGAGATCACCGTGTGGGACCAGCCGAGAGCGCAGGAAGAGGAGAGCGAGTTCCTCGGAGAGGTGTGTTTTACACCACATCCTCCATAGAGAAAAGTCAAGAAATTAGTTGAGATTAGTTTTCTATCTGGGTTAATAATAATAACTTGATTAACTTTATTCTAGTCAGTTTTTTTTTCTTTATATTTTTCCGCTTTACAAATCATATGTTTTTTCTTTTAAACATTCTCATGAAATATATTCGCTTTATAGTAGTAAGAGACTTTTGTTATTCATTAATTAATTTATTTTGCAGATCCTGATCGAGCTCGAAACGGCTCTGTTGGACGATCAGCCGCACTGGTACAAGCTGCAGACCCATGATGCTTCCTCTCTCCCTCTTCCCCAACCCTCGCCGTACCTTCCTCGCAGACATGTCCACACTGACAGCCCCAGCAAAAAGTTACAGAGTGAGTGTAACATCTGTGTATTAAAAAAAAAAAAAAAAAAAAAAAAAAAACAGGCCAAATATGTTTCTCTCTAATGTGTTCTCTATGTTCTCTAAATGTCAGAAATCTCTGCATTATTATTTAGTATAAACAGGATTCTTTAGTGACGTATGTTTCGATCAATTCACTGTATATCAAGAAAAGTCCCAGTGATGCCACAGCCATCTATGACCAGGACCTGTGATCACTTTCGCCTCTGTCAATCACAGCAACGTTAGCCAATCACAGGCATGTTTAATGCATGTAGAATAGGGCATATAGCAGATCTCCTCCGTGCGTGTTAAGATGTCTGGTTGGCGGGAGAAATAGCGGAACAATAAATATCTGCCAGTTTATTTAAAACAGCTGCCTTGTAGCTAATCTTTGTGGCCATATTGACAGCTATTTACAACACTGGTTAAAGATTGTATTTTATCTGTTGCTATGACGACAAAACAACCGTTGAACACACAATAGCAAATTCACAGTAAAGCTGAGTTCAAACAGTAACCATGGAAACCACATTCACTAAGAAACCAATGTTGAAAAAATAGTGATAAAAGAAAGTAATTTCTTTTAAAAAAAATTTTTTGTTTCGATTGATTTTTATTTCTTTTTACATCGGCGTAGCTACAAGGTTGTCGTACCTAACAAACTGTAATAGACCTGAGCGGAATGAACTGTGCTGCGCGTGCAGTCTCCAGGCTGCACATTGTGTCCTGTGTGATGCTGTGCTGATTTTCTAGCTGTTGAACTATATACTGTGTGTGTATCTCAGGATCTCATCGCATCATTGAGACTGATTATGATGATGCTATAACAGTAGTGTCTTCAGGTGGGTTGGGCGGGTCACACAGTGACCGTAATCACGCCGTAGCTGTCCACCAAAGGATGAGAGAGAGCGAAGAAAGACCTGAGAACATCAGATTCATTACAGAAAGTCAATTGCTTTTGGGAAACCAGCCTTATATGCTGTATACAGATTATATTAGAAACTGAACTAACACAATTGTTTCATTCTTATGAACGAAAATACAGTAGAATTATCTATTCATTTCTGTCAATTATTAACTCCAACTTTAGAGATTTTTAGAGTGGTTTGTCTTTAGCACTAATCCAGATTTACAGATGAATTAGGTTTGTCATCCGTTTGTCGTTCAATAGATATGAGGTCAGTCTCTCTCCCCCTCTGCTGGGCTTTTGTAGTAATGAAGCTGAAACCACAGAGAAAACACTCACAATCTGCATGAAAACTAGGACCACTTACAACATCTTCATAAGGCCTAGAAGTGTTATAAAGCTGGCAGAACTCATGTTATTAAGCAGAAATAACAGACGGCTTAATGCACTCTGATACAGGCCTTATGACAACAATGCTAATTTTGTGTTCTGTTGCATGCATATAGCATACCTTCATTTGCTATAGCTTTAAGCTTCACAGTATGCTTATTATTCTGGCTAAATAATCTCAGCGATGTCTTGAAGAGTTAAGCCAAGTGTGGGAATTGGATTGGAGATCAGTTTCATGAGCCGATTAGGAATTAAAAATGTAGGCCTTTTGCCTTTTTTTTTTTTTTTTGGCATGTTGTAGAGTTCAGCAGTTGTGCCAGTAGTTCGGCACAATCCCCACGCATGGTAGTTTTAGTTTGATCTCTTTAACCGAGACAGTGTATGTATATTTAATATTTTGGTATTAATAATATGGAATTATGAACTCTGTGTCTGTGTGTGTGATATACCAGCAGCAGAGAGGAACTCCCGAGAGAGGGAGAAGTACAGCACACTGACGGTTCCCGAGAGGCAGGCAGCTGTTCAGCATCGCTCTCGCTCTGTCTCCCCACACAGAGAAGACCAGTGTAGAGGACGTTCACGCCACACACATGTCCCCATGCAGAGGTGAACCTCTAATACATGCACACACACAGACACACACTTATATACACACACTCTCACTCACACATCTAACGTATAAGCACATGCATAAGGCATAAGAGGCTGTAATCGGAACTGAGTTACTATGGCATAGTGAGAGGTTCATACAGAATGACACATTGGCCTAAATTTCAGTTGAACATCAATTCCAAATAGTTATTTTATAGCGTGATAAAATAGCCTACGTACCACAAACACAAACAGGTTACAATTCCAGGTTGTGCCTTCATGAAGTTGTATGTTCCATCAATAATCGGCTCATAGAACAAAAAAAACCCAAATTGTATTATATTGTATTAGAATGTGCCGGAAAAAGGACAAATGATGTTAAGAATCTGCAAGGGGACCTCCGTAAATCGACTTAAGCACATGCACAATCCTAATGTGAATATGAGTTACTTTCCCTACGTAAAGACTTACACAACCTTTATTTAGATTCTAATGCAGTCACATCGAACACACAGGAATCTGAGCATTCACAGGAATTTGAGCAAGTCACTGATCGAGCAAACAAACCACAAAAATTATAAGCTCACAGTTGATGTTAGGGATATGTAGTATTGTTTTCTCACTCTTTTGTCCTTCTCACCCTCTTCCCAGGAGTCTGGATGAAATTCGCCAGAAACGACATCATTCCCAGTCACCCACTCATTACTACAATAATCCACACCAGGAACACCGATCCGGAGACTCAGACTACGACTACTCAGAGGACAGGTACTTTAAATACATTAGTTTTTCTCTCTAAACCACAATTTGACACACAAAACATTGGGGAGTCTACATATGTTCTCTGATTTGGAATAAAAACTCGATATAAAGCATTATTTGAAGCCATTTTCTGTGAAAACAACAAAGAAGTTTGTTGCCACAATGACATATTTCAGTCTTTTTAAACAATAATACAAATTTTTCAATAGATTTTCAGTGACTATCAAATATAATTTCAAAAATAGTATTATATCATTCAAATATTTGTATAATGTATGTGCAAGATGCGATTCTGTAGCACATGAAAAACGTCAATAAATAAACGTTAAAAGAAAAAAAATTTAATTGCAGAAATTTAAAATTGCATTTCAATTTCTTTTTTTTTATTATTTTAATCCTATCAACACAATGTTGACAAAATACAAAAAAAATTGGCTTGCTAATTTGGGATAAATATAAATGAAAACTTTACACTTTAAAAAATGTTAATGTTAAAAATGTAAAAATAACAGTTACTAGTATACACTCATAATTAGCAAAAAAAAAGAAAAATTCTATTTGATCAGAGTATAAACATAGAGTTAAAGGACAAAAAGCAGTTTTTTAGGTTTGAAGATGTACCATAAACAAGCTTTAATGGTACACTACACCCTCTAGATCCACAACACAAAGGTTCCCAGCATGTACCCTTGAGGAATACCGTCCCAATGACAAACATTTAACTACAAAACACTACAAGCAAATGAAAGTGGTAGCTCAGAACTTCTCATGAAGTACCGATGAGAAGGCCATGAGTCCAAATCCTTGGACCACCAAGCTGCAACTGCTGGGCCCCTGAGCAAGTCCCCATTTTTGAACTGCTCAGTGAGATAAATTAGATAAATAACATTTGCTCTGGTTAAGAGCAACCTCTCCAGTATACTTGATAAGTATTGTTAGTGTACCACAGAAGTCGTTTAGACCTGTGTGTATATAACCAAACCTGTTTCTGTGCTACTAATTATACTAATAAGACTAACATCCCATTGAGCCACATCACATTATGCTTCTACAATATTAATATGGTGTTTTCTAAACCTCTGTCTGCCATTTTCGTATTTCTGTTGACTGACTTTATGTTTGCCATTTCCATGAATTTGGTTTTGTGTCGCGAATGTCAAGTGAGGTCCTGGAGATGCACAGATCAATCCGTGGCGGGAGCGCCGAGTGCCTGCACACAAACAGGTAACACTTAGAAAGATCACAGTGGACTTCACTTTCAGTATATTCAAATCTAATGCATTTTCACTCATCTTCTGAAACACCCGTCTTCGTTAGCGATATGATGTTCAAAACTCGAAACCAAACAAACTTAAATGTAACAGTTAGTATTGACAAATCATGAATATATTAACTAGCACACCAGGCAAATGAAAGCTGTAATATCTTGCCCAGGCCTGTGTATTGTTTCCTGGAAACCTGACTATCCATTGTCTTGTCTACTTGTAAGTTGAAACAAAGCTTATCTTCAAGTTGAGTTTACTCACATTTTGAATAACTTCTTTTCAGTTAACCATTGTGAAATGTCCTCCAGTGTAAGAAATCGTAGCTAGTGTGATGTAATAACTCATTCCAAGCTAGTACATCAAATACATACAACCAATTATTTTTACTACACATGTAGGTCATGACTTCTTTTTTTATTTTCTATCCTTTTTTAAGAAAGTGTCTGATGTACTGTAGCATCCGGTGTGCATGTCCCTGGAAATCTATAAGTTGTGCTGCTTTCTCATTACATTGCACATCAAAGATATTTGAGTCTGGCCAGTGTTTTTATTTTTCTCTTTACTCCAGACATTAGCAACTGTGTATTTTGTAAGCACAAGATGTTTCCGGCCTTACAGTGCACTTTTTCTTTTCACACACCTGCACACAGTTCGTGAAGCTAATTAATCTGTCTGCAAAAGGCCAATATGTGTAGTACAGCAAGAGGTGAGGTTTTCAGTGAGCAGCATGAACAGCAGTTATAAGTTCATTAAAAATCTTAGAAACATATTTCATTTAACTACACATACCAAATAAAAAGATCAGCTCTACCATTCTTTACCGTTAACCTGCCACCTGAGCTTCTCATCCCAGGCACACTCTTGTTATTTGTCCAACTTGTTTAGCTGATTAGGCAAAATCTTATATAAAAATCACAACAAAGCATAACCCAGGTAAAAATCACTACATCATGCAACTCTCCATACGCTCAGTTTTCTTTTCTATGCATATCTAACTTGCATGTTTGTTTCTTCTTCACTAATGCATGTTTTTTTGCCCTTCTGACTGCGTGCCCTTCTGTGCATTAACTTTGGTAGGAATTTAGCTAGACACTGTAATACTTTGCCCCCAAAGATGCCCTTGTTAGTGAACGGCATTCACAAAGACATCTACAGGTAAGATGTGATTCTGTACTGTACTGTGGTATTAAAAATAATATCCTCATGTGTTGTCCCTGTTGCTTGGTTTAGCACTTAATATAAACGACCAGTCTATTTCCACAACTGGCCCAGAGAAACAAAATCCTCTAATCTGCTTACAAGCTGTCGTGTTTCATCTACATTAAAGTTTGGTCTTTTTGTTTTGGCTTTCTTGCATGGTTTTCTTTTCTGTTTATTTCTTTATTCCCATGCTAAGCTCCACCCTGCCCGCGTGCCTAAAGAGCAAATCAACACGGCGTCTAGAAGGGGGTGGGGTGTCACCTCGTAGCCCCGCCCCACAGCGTGTGCTCAGATTTACAGATGAGGTCAGCGTTAGGTAAGCGCCTTGAAAACAAATGTGAAGTAGCACGTTTCACTATTTTAGCATATATACACAATTGTGTGTGTGTGTCGGGGGGGTACATATATCTGGGCCCTACAGTGACTTCATCCATGTTCTTTGTAGCTGGATCCAGGTTGTTCTTGTAGAACTTTACACAGCATTAACAGTGGAAGATTTCAGAGTAGTACAAGCTAGTAAAAATGAAGAAGGCTTAACAGAGGAAAAGAGAAGCGGGGTTGGATGACTAGAGGTCTGTGTCGAAATCCTGCACCTACAGACCCAGTTTGTGAACCGTCCAGCTGGCTGAAGAAAAAGGCACAGAACCAAATCACTAATGAGGCAGTTGGCAGTTAGAGGCAGAAGCTCTCTACACTGAGTGACTGGCTCAGCTCATAACGCTCCCACATTGAATCATTCCCCAAATATGTGGTTTAAACAATCACTCTGTTCAGTGGCCAAGTGGTAAACTGATCCATGTACACATGCATAAGAATCTATTAATAAGTGCTCCTAATGTTTTCTTTCTTTCTTTTTCTTTCTGTCTGTCTTTCTTTCTTTCTTTCTTTCTTTTTTAAAACGTATTCATTATTTTTCTAAAAATAATTTTTCACATCATTCTTGATCTCTTCATTTTTTCTTAACTGCTTTTTTGTTTTGATTATTTTATTCTGTACAACATTTTTCTTCCTTATTTCTGAAAAAACAAATCCATTTTTTTCTTTGTTTTTCTATTTATTAATTATTGTTTGTTTAATTTTTCTATTTTACTTCATTCTTTTTTACAATTTGTCATTGTTTATTATTATTTTCTTTCTTTCTTTCTTTCTTTCTTTCTTTCTTTCTTTCTTTCTTTCTTTCTTTCTTTCTTTCTTTCTTCCTTCCTTCCACAGTGACCTTCAGCCATCATTGGACAGAGTGCGAAGTGCCAGTACGACCTGTCTGAGGCCAGACAGCAGTTTCCGCTCCCCTGATAGAGAAAGGTAAAACAAACAAACAAACAAAAAGCACTCAAAAATTTCAGCAACACACACATATAAACACACACACACACACAAATACACACACACACACACACACACACACACACACACACACACACACACACACACACACACACACACACACACACAACTACGTGTTCTAGGAGTAATAGTGCTATCACTGAAATAATTACCAGTCCATAATTTGTCACTGTTAATTATTATTTACTGATTTTTCTTGTGTAACAAAATAGAAAATAGTCATCTTATGACGTTCTGCACTTTGTTAATATAAATTTTGATCTACATTATTTGTGGAACATCCTGTACATTCACTTCTCCCAGTTCTACTTAAATCCTTTAATATATAGTCTGCAGAAGGATGCTGATTTAAAAATACTGTAATCACCACCGAGACACTGTCCTCAGACCAACATCTGCCCTCATGGAGCTCAATTTCATCTCCATTTTATCTTTCCATTCTTCTGCTTTCTCATACCTCATCTTTATTTGCTTTTTTTTTTTTTTACTCATGTACTGCTCATGCCTTGCCCATGCCTTGCTCAGGATGTCAGGCAGTTTGGACAGGCCTGTGTGTGCAAAAACTAACAAGAAATCCATTGACAATGACAGGTGAGATTTTCAGAGCAACATTTATTTGATCTGAATTTGGCCCTATTTTAGTTGAACCTTTTGAAGCCTTGCTTGCTTTGTTGCTGTCTCATACATTACTTTATTTTCTGGGTTTCTTTTCTCCGCACATCATCCTTTCTGTTGTTTTATTCCTGCATCCAGGATCCAGCCCACCTCCATCCTGCGGGGCAGCAGGTGGAGGAGAGATGGTCCAATCCGGCCGTTTGGGCACTCCGGCCTGGACAGGTGCATTTGGGTTAATCCTAAAGGTTTATTGCACTGTTTATTTAGTGTGAACACAAACTTTGCCCAACATGGGATAAAGAAGTTTGGGTTTTTACTAAATGAACAATTTATCTATCCAAAAGCAGGAAACCTTTCTTATCCTAATCAGAAGGTGCAAGAAGTTTCTGTTTTTTGCTAGATAATCCCCACTGATTATTTAGTGAAATCCAAACTTCATCAAAAGTCTGAAAGCAGAATCCTGCTGAAGGTTTGGTTAAAACTTCTAAATTCTTTCAAGGCCATGTTTAATCAAACTTGGACACAATTCCCATGAGATCAATCTGGTCCTGTGGTAATTGTGCAATAGGTTAGAAAGCCATTGTCCTTTCTTTTCCACCGCATTTCTGTCTTCTGTCTCGCTATCTGACTTTGAGTTTCCATCCTACTCCATTTATGCAAATTTTTAAATCTGTCCTGTAGAAAGCAAGAGAGTAAATCACAGTGTGAAGGGGATACGATGGGGCAGTGGTAGCTCAATGGTAGTTCAGTGGTAGCTCAGTGGTAGCTCAATGGTAGTTCAGTGGTAGCTCAGTGGTAGCTCAATGGTAGTTCAGTGGTAGCTCAGTGGTAGCTCAATGGTAGCTCAATGGTAGTTCAGTGGTAGCTCAGTGGTAGCTTAATGGTAGTTCAGTGGTAGCTCAGTGGTAGCTTAATGGTAGTTCAGTGGTAGCTTAATGGTAGTTCAGTGGTAGCTCAATGGTAGTTCAGTGGTAGCTCAGTGGTAGCCCAATGGTACATCAGTGGTACTTCAGTGCTAGCTCAGTGGTATTTCAGTTGTAGTTCAGTGGTAGTTCAGTGGTAGCTCAGTGGTAGCTCAGTGGTAGTTCAGTGGTAGCTCAGTGGTAGCTCAATGGTACTTCAGTGGTACTTCAGTGGTACCTCAGTGGTAGTTCAGTGGTAGCTCAATGGTAGTTCAGTGGTAGCTCAGTGGTAGTTCAGTGGTACCTCAGTGGTAGTTCAGTGGTAGCTTAATGATAGTTCAGTGGTAGCTCAATGGTAGTTTAGTGGTAGCTCAGAGGTAGCTCAGTGGTAGCCCAATGGTACATCAGTGGTACTTCAGTGGTAGTTCAGTGGTAGCTCAGTGGTAGCTCAGTGGTAGTTCAGTGGTAGCTCAGTGGTAGCTCAGTGGTAGTTCAGTGGTAGCTCAGTGATAGCTCAGTGGTAGCTCAGTGGTAGTTCAGTGGTAGCTCAGTGGTAGCTCAGTGGTAGTTCAGTGGTAGCTCAATGGTAGCTCAGTGGTAGCTCAGTGGTAGTTCAGTGGTAGTTCAGTGGTAGTTCAGTGGTAGCTCAGTGGTAGCTCAGTGGTAGCTCAGTGGTAGTTCAGTGGTAGTTCAGTGGTAGCTCATTGGTAGTTCAGTGGTAGTTCAGTGGTAGTTCAGTGGTAGCTCAGTGATAGCTCAGTGGTAGTTCAGTGGTAGCTCAGTGGTAGTTCAGTGGTAGCTCAGTGGTAGCTCAGTGGTAGCTAAGTAAAAGCTCAATGGTAGCTGAAGGTTGTGAGCGTTCTCCCAACACCAAACTCTTGGGTCCTTGTGAAAGTCCCTTAACCCCCACCCCCTTTTGGTCTCACTTTCTACCCCAGAGCCCACGGTGGACGTAATTCTCCTACAGAGTCTTCCTTATCAGTGCGCAGAGGACGACAGCTCCCACAACTCCCTGCAAAAAGCAGCAGTATAGAACAAGGTAGTCAGTCTATCTGTCTGTCTGTCTGTCTATTTATCTATCGATCTATGTATATATCTATCTATACATTATCGGTCTATTTCTGTACCTTGTTCAGCTCTGGCAGTAGAAGAACGAGCTCGGCAGTTGAGTCAGATGAGGGTTCCGTCTTATCGGCCAGGTTCGTCTGCCAGCTCAGGCCATGAACAGGACATGGCTCTGAAGAACAAGAGAGACGTGAGTCAATCACACACACACACACACACACACACACACACACACACACACACACACACACACACACACACACACACACACACACAAGTGTACAATATCTGTAATATTTTCTCAGAGCCACAGACTCACTGTAGACGTTATCTTTTATGTTAGGTTCATGTACAGAATAACTGTACAGGATGTTTTGGAACAAGCTGATGTTGTTGTTGTTGTTGTTGGTAAATGTGTAGCTGTACAAGAGGAGCTGTGATAACATGTCAGCGAGGTCTTCAGACAGCGACATGAGTGACGTGTCAGCCGTGTCGCGAGCCAGCACTGCCTCTCGTCTAAGCAGCGCCAGCTACATGTCTGTCCAATCAGAGAGGCCACACGGACGGATCAGGTTGGAGAAACCGTGCACGTATACATCACACATGTCCATGCAGAAACAACCAATCAGAGACATTCTTTATACACATGATCAGGACACATTATTTACTCAGTCTTCTCCTTTTCTGTCAATAATCTCAGATTCAAAACATCTACAGCTATAATCAGTATAACGTATTTCATATTTTCCTCAAATCCGTGGTTTGTTCTCTTCGGGTTTCATCTCACTCATTCTTCCTGCATGGCTTTGCACACCAGTCTTCGTTATGCATGCTGCTATCTGTCTCTTGTCCGTCTTTGGTCCTCTTTTTTTTCTGCATCCTCATACTTAACTACGCCGCCGGGGTCGAAAGGTCAAAATCACTGGAAAATTGCAACGGGGAGGAGAAAAGGGAGAGAAGAATCTCATGGGGGGTGAGCGGGCCGGGGCAGAGGAGGAGCCTCGGAAAGAGGCGCTTCTCAGAGGAACTGAAACGCCGGCGCCACACTGTGGCTGGAGATGTCAGGTAACTGCGAGAATTGTGATGTGTAGTTTAACAATTGGAAATTAAACTTGTGTTCTGAAATTGACTTTTTCAATTAGTATAAACAAATTAATGATTTTATTTCCGCAAGTCTGATATAAAATGAGTCAGGCCTTGTAGGGCATCACAGAGAGCAGAAATGGGTTTGGTATCAACATTTACTTCAAAGATACAAACATTTGTGTGGGGAAAAATGTTTTTATTTGTAATGTTACTATGAAATATATTTTATATATATATATATAATTATTAGCAGTTGTCAGGTGATTATCTGTCTTGAACGAGTGGGAAAACAACATTAACAAACTAAACACTACACTTTTATGTCCCTGATTTTACGATGATGAGAAATGGTTAGGAAAAAAAGACAGATCATCTATAAAAGAGAGTCTCCTTCTCTAGAGAGTGTCACTTTATTCCAACCGTCGCTGCTCTGGAAGCCAACTGGAGCGTTATGAGATTCTGCAGCTGGAGGCTTCTGACACACTTTTAGAGACACGGCTGAAAAGACTTCACAGACAAATGAAATTGCTTGTTGTTCCGGTTGAAACCGTGTCCTCCAGACAATCGGCATTAAAACACATATGAGTGTGTCGTGTGTTTTGTTTCTTTTGTACTTGCGTCCTTAGTGAACCAGTTTCGCTTTAAGCCTTGAAGCTCTATATCTTCGTGCTGATGCTTAATGAACTTGATCAAATTAAGGACAGAATATATTGAGTTGTCCTGATGCAGAATTGTAATAGATGTTTGTTTTTATAAATTCTGCAATTTTCTATTTCCAAGAAAGAAAGAAAGAAAGAAAGAAAGAAAGAAAGAAAGAAAGACGGACAGAAAGAAAGAAAGAAAGAAAGAAAGAAAGAAAGAAAGAAAGAAAGAAAGAAAGAAAGAAAGAAAGAAAAAGAAAACATGTTTTGGATGAGACAGTTTTCAGCTCCTGGGATTTTATGGGGTTTTTTTTGTTGTTGTTGTTGCATAAATTTCGACTTTTCTCAGCTTTATCGCATCAGAGGACACGTCCATATCCGGTCGTTAACGCTCTCTACGTCGCTCACGTCACCGGACATCGGCAGCTTGTTTGTCGATGCATGTGTGAACACAGCAGTAGACTTTTGCACAGCACTGTATGGAATCCTGTATAGAAAATATTACAAAACTTGACCCAGGTGTTTGCTTCTATTTGGTCCGTTTCTCTCTTCTTATCTCTCAACATAGTCTAACTCAATAATAATAATAATAATAATAATAATAATAATAATAATAATAATTGGATTTCTGGCCGTTTTCCTTTATACGCACATATAGAGACGATCCACATTTTACCCACAATCTCACTTTCCTCTCACACACCATGACGTTTTGCATGTGCTTACTTTCATTATGCTGTTTCATTCCGTGCATGTGTTTTTCTTTGTGTATCTTGTCGTGTGTGTGTCGTGTGTGTGTATCTATTGTGTCTTTTAGATCCTTCCTTGCATGCCTCCAGTCATATATCCGACGCTTGGTTGCCTCACCATCACGTGATCCTCTTCCACCCAGCTCCCTAACATCCCGTCCTTCTCTTACCCCTCTTCATTGCGGAGAGGAGAAGCCCACCAGCTCCCTCCCGCTCCCTACACCAAGTGCACTCTTCTTTATTAGTGTTCTTGGGACTGGGCAGGGTGAAGAGAGTGTAATGGGACAATCCTGCAGCACCGTGACTTCCTCAGAGCGCACTGACACGCGCTGGCTCCTCAGAGGGCACGCGAGCGCACTCCTATGCTGCTGTGTTAATAATAACGAATGCTAACGACTGGAAGGAATTCTATTAGTACAGAATAACTGACTGAGTGTTATAACAACCTTATGTCATCACAAATCTGTGTCACTTCATTTGGGTGTTATGTCAACATGAACTTTGATGAAGACAAACTTTTTTTATGATACTTGTTGGAGTTTATAGGATTATAGGCTTATGAAGTTATTATGTAGGCTTATAAACACTGTGTTTCCTTATAGAAAATATTCAGTGTAATGTATGTAATCAGAACTCAATTTTTGAACATCTGACATCATAAAACAGTGAAACTTTGCCTGGATGCATCATTTTAAGCTACAGAAAATGACTTAGTCACAAAGGTTAGAGGTTATCTGCTCAGTTCCAGATTAGTGATTCTTCGTATCCTTTATTTTTAATCTTCTCGGGTCAAAATGGACCATTTAACTTTTTTAGTCCTTTTTTTTCTTCTTCCTACTTTATTCCATTTAATATTGTAGATATTCGGAAACGTTTAGTATTATGGTCTTTTTTTTGCACACAAATGAATTTTGATCTTTTTTTTTTGTTTCCTTCCAACTTTATGTGCTTGGTCTTCTAATAAATATAAAAAGCATATAGATTATATAGTAAATTAGTGTATGAGTGTATAGACTTTGGCTCGCTCTCTGTTCCAGTCGGCAGGTTCGGGCCTCGGCTGGTCGCAACATGTTAAAGAGCACGAGCGTGAGCGGCGACATCAACACGCCCGAGCGAACGGACGGCAGCCAGTCGGACACGGCGCTCGGAACGGTGGGCAGCAGCAGCAAGAAGCGTCGCTCCAGCCTCAATGCTCGCTTTGTAGCCATCGTGGGAAACAGACGCAGCCGCAGCACATCGCAGATTGGCCAGACAGGTCAGAGCTTTACATCACATTTACCCTCAGTGAGCAGCTACTTTTTACTGGGGTTAGTCTTTAATTATGTGCATTAGCCACATAGAATATCAATATTGTGATTAATGATGTCACAATATGCTTCTGAGATATTCCTAACATTGATGTTGATTTATATCAGGATATATTTTATACAAAACCCACAACAACAACAACAACAACAATAATAATAATAATAATAATAATAATAATAATAATAGGCATTGTGGCGTAGTGGATAGTGGAAAATGGATGGATCGTGGGTTTTTTTTTACTATATAATTTTTATTAATTGTTTACATTTTTAGATAAACTGTAAATGAAATATATTTTATATTTTAGAGTATTTATCATTCTTAACATCTTAAATGTGTCAATTAATACATATATTTTTATTTTAATAGAATAAATATTTTTAAATATTATTTTAATTTAATAAAACAATGAACATTTTTTCCATTGATTTATAAGCAATTTTATATATATATAATCAATAATATATTTATGCAAGCTCGTCAATTTAAAACTTCAGCTGGAGCTACTGGAAGTCAGAGCTGCTGTTAATTAGAAATCTAATCACCTTCAACATGTTAGATTGGAGAACTCAACAACAACGGCAACATATTGTTTGTTCGTATATATTCTGTAAATATTTTCAAGAAACATGAATCCACTCAGAAATTCATAGACATTTAGCCTCCTGGTCTTCTCTTATACTTTGCTGCTTAGTATCCAACAAAAAAGCTGCACTGCAATGAAACTTGATCAAAGTTCTCTTTCTTTAATAAAATCAACTGTAGACATTTCTTTGCCCTTTAATAAAAGTCAGGAGTGACTCGCCGTTATTCACCGTGAGAAGGCTGGCTATGCAGGTTCAAGCTTTTGCCCAACCGAAAGCAGACATAAAAGCACATTAGAGACCTCTCAGGCCTGGAGCGACACTCCACTATGTCCTGACATTTTTAAGTACAAAGGCTCCGGTGAAGGAGATGGAGCTTTTATTTCTGTGGCGTGAAAAGCAACCAGTTATCTGAGCGCTGCTGGCTAACATTTCAATTAGAAACAAAACTGCTGCTGAGAGGATTTTCGCAGCTTCATACACTCTATCAAATTTTTTTCCCCTCTTTTAGTTTTTACATGAATTTAGTTGAGCAGAGGTTTGTCAATGATGGATTAATCCATTTTTAAACCAGTGCTAGTTATTAAAATCAATTAGCTGTTATTGCATTACATTGCAGTAAAGTTTAGCATGGTAACCTGAGGTAAAATTAGCTTTCAGGTAAAATTAGCTTTCAGTACATATTAGCGTGGTTTAGCTGTGATATCAGAAAGCCTGTTTACGCAGTTCCCTGTCACCGATTGTGTTGTATGTCTCCAGAGGCGTCCAATAAAAAGTCAAAGGGAGGTGGGACGATACAGAGGAGTCAGGAGACGGGCATGGCGGTCGAGCTGCAGCGCAACATGAGCCGACAGCCGAGCCGAGAGTCCAACAACGGCAGTATGGCCAGCTACAACTCCGAGGGAAGGTGAGCCTTTTCTTCCTTTTCAGCTTTCATGAAGAAAAAAATAGAAAGTGCTCTTTATTTTGTGTTATATTATTTCTATTTATTGTCTAAAAAGCAGAGATGCACTTCTCACACTCTTTGTGTTACTCAGACTTAGACTCAGACTTAGATTTTGATTAGATTTGATAGCGATTATACGTTTTTATTCATTAATGACTGACCCATCAGATGCGTTTAAAGTTACCTTTAATTCGATGGAACGTTCACAAGACACTTATTTACTGTATAGCAGTGACAAACACTTCTATCCTCACCAGCCTTTCTTTTCTTTGCGTTCTTGAAACAAATACATTATGTTACTGACTTTTACACCAAGCTGACACTGGAGACTCCTTTTATACCACAAATAAACATCTCTTACTTTATCAGTGATTAGGTGTATTTCTATGATTTAGTAATGCATTTTTTTAGCTGTTTAACTCAAGTTTTTGGAGCTCACCCATCTTATGAATGAGTTAACATGTTCGTGTTTAACAGCCAGCATTACTGTCAGATCCGTAATATTGTTAAAAAAAAAAAAAAAAGACCTCGAACTCTTATTGTCTTATTGTCCGTTTGCGACGTTTTCAGTCCCATCTTCCCAGCCGTGCGGGTGGAGACTCAGTTTAGTGACTTCCTGGATGGACTGGGTCCTGCCCAGCTTGTGGGCCGACAAACCTTAGCCACTCCTGCTATCGGTGAGTTGCGTCATGCCTTTAGTTGTTATATAGATTCTGAATTTGTTCAAGATAGAGAAATTCACACTTATTGGCAGCCCCTCAAGGATTTTGCAGAGTTCTTTTTTGTAATTGTTGCTGCCAAAAATGGTCTGTTTTTTATTTATTTCCTTTTTTCTTTCTTTTTATTTTAGTTTTTTTCCAAAATTAAACTAGAAAAGCATATTTGTGAAATTGCCAGCACAGGATTATTTATTTTAAACTCCTTCCAGTAAAGACACATACTGTATGTAATTACTTTCTCTGATGGCTTAATATCTTTTGTGATGATGTCATGCAACACAACGTAAATTTGCTGTGCTTTAGAAAATTTGTGAGCACAGAGTTTTCGATATAGTGCAAATGTCTGCGATCCTCAGAGAGTCTGAGCTTTACTGAAATTAATTTAAAACTCAATTGTATAACATTGTCATATTTTAGATAAGATCCAGGAGATACAGTATTTACAGAATAGATCTCTCAAGGCTTGTTGTTTTCACTCGCTGTACAGGAGACATCCAGATTGGCATGGTGAACAAGAAGGGAAAACTAGAGGTGGAGGTGATCCGAGCTCGTGGCCTCATCCAAAAACCAGGATCTAAATCTCTCCCGGGTCAGTCCTCTCGAAATGCAGTGCTAATGTGTTTTCCAAAGAAGGAAATGTTGATTCTAATGATAAATATGCACTCAACAGTTACACACTTTTCCCACATAGTTTAGAGTAAATAAAAAAAATCTATATCTATATATAACAATTGTATACTTAACCCCAGTTTATCCTTTAACCCATGGTTAAATTGAATGGGACATTAATGGGGTGCACTAAAAGCATTACAGGACATTTTAAAAAAGAAATGCTTAAAAGTGATTGACACACATTGTCTTTATCTTAAACAGTATAAATAACATTTGTACTAAATGTTACAATCACATTCCTTTTCTGATAAATTAAAAGTCTGTGCAAAAATATTTACTAAAATAAACACCTTGGTGGCATAAATCTTAAAAAATGTAATTGACGTATACATGTTTCAATATAAGTTTATTATTATTAAATCCAAGGTGATGTGAGAGAGAAGCAAAAGATTATTGCAGTGACCGGCTCTGAAAACACAGCTAAAAATACAGATAGAAAAATATCCAACCACCACATAAGGGTTCAGAGCAATGTATTCATTTAGTTAGCATAAAGCTAGTGGCTTTTAGTTTTGTAGTGTTTGTTTTTCGTCTGTATACAGTATATCCCTTATCGTTGTTCTACGTCACTGTCACAAAAGAAATCTGGATTCCAGAAGAGTTTAAGAGTTAAAAGTGTTTTTTTTTTAAATGTGCTGTTTGTTCTTCTCAGCTCCTTATGTAAAGGTGTACCTGCTGGAAAACGGCGCGTACGTGGCCAAGAAGAAAACGAAAATCGCACGGAAGACGCTGGACCCGCTGTACCAGCAAACCCTGCAGTTTGAGGAGAGTCCACAGGGGAAAGTGTTACAGGTGGGTCACTGATCTGTCTTTCAGTATCCATACACAACACACACTGGAGTGAGTGATAAAGCAGAGGATGTTTTAGTTTTTACACACACACACACACACACACACACACACACACACACGCATATACTGGAATATTGTTGTATACGTGTGAGAGTAAAGTTGGTTATTTTTGTTGCCAAATATAAAATTTTTGTAGTTATGTATGTAGCAACTCCATTGTTTTGTGTGTGATTTTTTTTGTGTGTGTGTGTCATGATAACACACATGGGAGTGTCTAATGCCTGCATGGCTGATTTCAGCTGCAGTTTGTGCAGAAATTTTATTTCTCGATCGTCGACTTCCTCTCAGGTCATCGTGTGGGGAGACTACGGACGAATGGACCACAAATCCTTCATGGGAGTAGCACAAATCTTATTGGAGGAGCTGGACCTGGCCAGCAACGTGATTGGCTGGTATAAACTATTTCCGCCCTCCTCCTTAGTAGACCCCACGCTGGCATCGCTGACCAGGCGAGCTTCCCAGTCGTCTCTGGACAGTTCTTCAGGACCCGGTGGGGTTCGTTCCTAGTGCACTAATTTACAAAGCACACTCCACACTCCAGAGAATCAATCGAGGACTTGACAGGACCACAATCAGAGGTAGAGCGGAGCAAAAAAATCTATATATGCGATGAACAAAAGACAAAGCTTTGAAGAAAAATGACAATCACTCCTGTCGGTTCCGTTGGGTTCGTATTTTTTATTTTTATTCCCCCTTCTGTCGTGCGTGTTTTTTCAAAATAAGGCCTCTACATTCTGCCAATTTGGTGTATTCATTGTTTCAGCCACAAATTTGTTACGGCGGAGCTTCAGTACAGTTTAATAGCAACTCGGAGTAGCTAAAGCAGGGTGATTTTCAATCATTGTTAAAGAAATGTACATTTAACAGAGCAGCAGAATGTACTGCCTAACCCTATTAACACAATGACAACCTCCGACCAACAGATTGTGGCGTCTCCATAGAGACTCCTGTATAGGCTTGAAGGTTAAAAGTCGAAAGGTTATGACCTTGAAAAGAAGCAGGGCCAGTCCAAAAGGTGTTTTTTTATTTTGGTGCCTAAACATCGAGGACCCCGGGCTACGATCCAGTATCCGTACAGCGTTACAGTTTTCAGGATGTTTACCACAACTGACGGAGGCTACGTTCTCCTCAGTGTTTCCTCTTTGTTTATCAGCTGATATATTTTTCTCTCCATACCTCTAACACACAATGTTATGAGGTTTGTGTTGTCTAAAAATGTACTGTGTGCATGGTGATGATGCTGAGAATGAGAAGAAAAAAAACTAAAAACTTGAGACTTCAGGAAAAAGTGTTTCCAAAAACATTTACAAGTCATTTTGGGTTCTCATTGAAATTTTTATTCCATCTGCTTTCACATCTTTAACCCTTCCTGATGGTCTGAGTGTACGCTAAACGCTTCGGTTGCAAAACTTCTGAAACACCACATTGACCAAAGACTCACAGTTCTAAAAGTCAAGAGGACCAAAAAGGCGTACTTGCGATTCAAAAGGAAGACGTCACCAAAAAAAAACTGCTAATAAGGCTAACAGAAAAGGACAAGTAGTGAGGACCAGCACAGTTTGATTTGATTCGTTTATAAATGGTTGGCACTGGATTTTATTTCTATTAGCAAACTTAGCTTTTTTTGGTGAATTCCTGTCAAAGATTTCATTACTAATGCGCTGTTTTATCATCACCGTCATCAGAAAGAAAGGATCGTTCTTCCAACAAAAGATCATTGCTTTTTGCTTTTACGCCTTGCATTAACATTTCATCTGTTTTCTTCTGAATTAATTCCTTCAGTGTAAAATGAAAACAGTAGCTAGCTACAGGCACGGTGGTAGATTAGTCGCTAAGGCTTTGGGCTGCTCAAAGTTTCTACTGTTGGGTTCTTGAGCTTTACATTATATTACATTTACGGCACTACATTTTTGGCAGATGCCCTTATTCAGAGCAACTTACATTTATCTCATTTATACAGCTGAGCAGTTTAGGGTTAAGGGCCTTGCTCAGGGTCCCAGGAGCAGCGGGATTTGAAGTTATGGCCTTCCGATAAGCAGTCCAATACCTTAACCACTAATGTACCACATCCTCTGAGCAAGACCCTTAACCCTTAACCTCAGTTGTATTCTTGGTACATCACCAAGCCAAACATCAGCCACGTGAGTAAATGTAGATGGAGGGAAATCATCTAGCTGCCAATAGGACACTTGTCTTGGTGACTGTAAAGGTTTTGTAGTAGCTAACTAGCATATTAGTTATGTTAGTGAATACAGTTGACAGAAATCTGACACATTGTGTAGTAACACAACCTTACAGTAATGAATACTGATACAAAACACCACAACAGGAAAATCTACAGTGGTATCACTCGTCTGCTAACAGGACAAAATTAACATTTTAATGCTGTATAACGACTCCATTTTTGATTATGTTGTAGTTTTACATGTCAGACACCTTGAGAGAATTCAACAACCAACAAAACAACAAAGCAAAAATAACAAACTTTAGCAAAACCTGCCGCCAAGAGTTTAAAGGAAGCTTTTCTTTTTCCAGATGTGTAGAACATCTCACTGCCAGTTTCTCTACTTCAACATTGTTGGGATACACACATTTAAATATAATTTCCTATACAAAACAACCAAATTGGTTTTGTAAATTAATAAACACATTTTATTTATGGAAACTGGACTCACTTGTTCTAGGCTGCATTTGACTGGCTGACTATCAGACAAGTACAGGTTGAGTCATAGAAAGTTTCCACCAAATTCGAAACATTCAAATTACAATGAAATCCTCAAAAACACATTTCTAAAAATGATTTCTATTCTATTTTATTATTATATAAACAAACAAACAAATAAATAAATAAATGTGCTGGTTAATTTGTGTCCATGATGCCAAGACTACAACAGAAAAAAAGTCTCTTGACAATTTGCACAACAGAGACAATTACAATTTGTGTGATGTTACAGTATAGTAAAAAATTAAGCACCTCTGAAAAAATAAACAATCGGTTTTGTGCTTGAGTCTCATCTCCTTTCTCTCTCTCTCACTTTTAAAAAAAAAAAATTTATCCAGAAATAATTAGCAGCATAGCACAGAGATCATGGCTAGAGGCTCGAGCGAGCTTAACAATGAATTTCACTCATTCTGCCAGGTTAAATGGCCTTGGCCTCAATCACATACTGACAGCAGACTATGAGTATGAATACGACCGAGTACGAATATGTGTGCATAAGTTTTGGTACTCGTCAAAAAGTACCAAACTAAACTCGTCGTTGGTACAAACTAAAGATACTGTACAGTTTAAAGATATTGGATCAGGTCAGTCATTGTGTAGAATGATGCTGTCATGAATCACGAAATACCTCCAGTTTTACTTGTAGATCGCTTTTAACAACGGACATTGTCGGAAAGCAGATTTTCAGGAATTAAAAAAAAAAATCTGTATAAAAATGATAAAATTTTACATTTATCTCTAATGAATAAGACACAGGTGACAGTAGGAAAGGAAAAACTCCCTGAGATGACATGAGGAAGAAACCTAGAGAGGAATCAGATTTAAAAAGGAATAATCCTCAAACTCATCTGGGTGACACTGGATAATTGTAAGATTTATTCTAAGTTTTATGTATAGGAGTAACTCCTAAATTCATTATAGTCATAGGGTCTCAGTCCTGATGCATCCTTAACAAACACAGTCATGACTGGATCATTGAAAATAATGTTAATGCAAGGTATCAGGGCCTTTTGTCAGGAAATGAGGGTTCGTTTTCATATACTGTTACAGGATATATAATATAATTTATCTTATATATATAATATATTATATCAGATTAAATATTATATATATATTATCTCCAGAAATCTCAGACCAGACCTGGTGAATTTTATGAGATGGTGCAATATATAACATCCGATTTTGTTTTTCATCTATTTTAATGATCTAAAACACATTTTTGTTTGTTTTTTTGCTGTTGAAAATGTGAGCACAAGAACTTTTATGTTTCATTTTCGTTTGTTTGTGTTTTTGTTTTATTTCCAGGAAATAAATGGAAAGAACCCGTTTTGTCCATCTATCACATATTTTGTCCATCTATCACATATTTTGTCCATCTATCAAATATTTTTTTGTCCGTTATGTTCAACGCTCGTCTCTTCAAGTGACCAATCAGATTTTGTCATTGCTACGACAACAAAACGCCAATCATCTGCCAGGCTACTGGCTCCTCCCATCAGATGGGGCGGGGCAGCATGACCTGTTCTGAGCTGCATGCACATTTTTATAAACAGACAAAACAGAACAATAAAAAATGCTACAGAAATAGATACCTGTGTTAGTTCCACATACAGTAGGCCAGCTTGTTTGTTGCATGTACCTGTACAGTTTGCTTGTACTTGATTATAAAGAGATAAACTAAGAAACTAAAGCCATTCACTCTCAGATCCACGGGAAAAATCCTCTCCAGTACTTGTCCTACATTCCGGTGATGAATGTTTTATTTATTTGTTTATTTATTCTTTTTTTTTCTTGCATTTCTTTGTCTTTTCTAATCCCTTCAAGGGAAATATGTGCTGTACTGTAATACTGATCATAACCAAACCTCCTTCTTTCACAGATATCTCATATGTAAATGATTCTTTACCTCCAAGAGCCAGAGATTATACAACTAGTTATACATCAGTAAAAGTGACACGTAGCTTCTGAACTGAACAGTTACAGGTGAAACTCAGTAATACCTGCACAACAACGCTGAATGTGCACAGATTGTAAATATGAACTAACCATTAAGTCGGTTAAGCCATATTTGCAAAAAAAAAAAAGGGGGTGGCCAAGGATTTTCTTGCAAAAAGACGTCTCAGTTCCAGAGGAACCGCTGACTCGCTGGAACCGAGTCGCGATATCGGGATCCTCCGACCGATAACATCTCACTCTCAGCGCAGCCAAGCGCTCCGACACAACACGACCATCTCTGTGCTTTCAACACCGAGCCTCTCATGACAACATGCGCTCAGTGGAGGAAAAAAAATAGCCAATATTTTTTTTAACGTTAACGTGAGCCCGGTTTTCATTTGACTTTATCAGTATTACTGGGTAGAAAAATGAAAAGAAAACATGTAAGAGAAAATAAAAAACGCTGATTGTTTACAACTCACATTATCCGTTCCACTGAAATGAGTCAAGAAAAAAAATAATAGGATAAGTTGTGTAAAAAAAAAAAAATAATAATAATAATAATAAGGATTTCACTTGCAACACTTTTGTTTGTATAAAGATGTGGCTCAAATGATGTGTATGTTTTATATTTAAAAAAAGAGTTCATTTTTATTATTTCCAAATAAAAAAAGTGTGTGGAAGATTTTTTTTTTTGTTCTTTTTTTTAAGTGCTATGTTTGTACCTTTTTACGGGCCAAAGTCATGATGTACAATCAAGGGTGGAAAAAAGTCACAGAAAGTGAAGTGAAAGTACAGATAAAGTGTCAAAATCCGAAATTATCCAACCAAGAATGTACTCAATTAACTTAAAGAAAGAAAAGATAAAAAAAGAAAAGAAAGAAAAGAAAAATATATAAAAACCTAACACTCTTGAATGTATTTCAAATCTAAATGCAATTATATTTGTATAGCACTTTTAACAATGAACATTGTCTTAAAGCAGCTTTACAGAACATAAGAAGTATAGAAAAAAATATTTAATATTATACAATGATTCAAGATTAATAAACTTGTAAGAGGAACCAGACTCAAAAGTGAACCTTATCCTCATTTGGCTGACTCTGGAGGGTGTGATTATAAATATACAGTCTGACAACTGTGTATTGATGAGGAAGATGTTGTCCTCAAAGACTTGTAATTGACATCTCCTCTTGAAGTCTCCTCTGAAATTCTCATGAAGCCGAATGTTCAAATGTATTAAAACGTAAAACTAAAACGTTTATTACTTAACATAGCATATTAACACATGGTTCTACCTCGAGTAGATAAAAAATAACCAAATTATTATTAGCTTTAATATGTAACCACCTAGCTAATTACATTATCTTCTGGAACTGATGCTAATCTAACTTTGACTGTTTAGACTGCAAAAAAACAACAACTGGATAACGGCTAATTATATCCAGTTAACATAAAATTATTACATAAAAACAAAAAATTAGCAAAACTTACAATTATCATATGCTTTAAATACGATGGAGGCAGGCAAAGGAGACTCCTGATTTAAAAAGGAGTCTTCGTTTACTGCAGCAAATAATTTTCAGCTAGTGCTGAGGTGCTCATTGTTCATTTCAACACTGCAGTTGTAAAGTTGATAAAGCATACAGACTGAGATAGCAGTAGGTACATTGTGAAGGTCACAGCAGATGAAGAATTGTCACAAATTTTAATTGTTTTTTTCTTTAATGCTTTATTTGATTTGATCTCTTAAACTGAAACAATTTAGTTCAAGTAAAAAGTACAGATGTTCAGATGGCCCTGTGATTCAAACTTACACTACACACACACATACACACATACACACACACACACACACACACACACATACACACACACACACACACACACACACACACACACACACACACACACACACACAAAATTGATGTAGGGAAAATGGGCAAGTGGAAAGATCTAAGTAACTTTGACAAGAGCTAGATTGGGATGGCTAGACTGTTGGGTCAGAGCATCTCCAAAACATTATGGGAAGAAGACAGGCAGTTAGAAGCAGTTTGATGATGCAGTGTTCTGCTTGGAAACCGTGGGAAGCCATGTGGATGTTCCTTTGACTTGTGGGAAACCATGTGAATGTTCCTTTGACTTGTGGGAAACCATGTGAATATGCCACCTATACTGAAATACAGTTGTCGACAAAATACAAATATTTTCTTAAAATAAAATGAAAGTAGCTGTACAGAACTGCCTATAATGTACAAAAACCTTTTGAACATGACATTCAGTACATTGTTTTGCCTGTTTCTTGTGTTTAACTTGCCTGTGTAGATCTGAAGAAACGGAACAGAAACATTCCTATTGCAGTCACCAGATGGCAGACTTTTGTTAGGATGTGTGCTGGAGGAGTAGTTCAGGGTTCTCAAAGCTCTCCAGGACAAACAAGACAGCATTGCAGAGCCCTATGTAATCAGCACTGCCTCGATTTGGCAACTTTTTCTGGGTCATTCTTCAACCATTTCATCCATAACCGCACATTCTGTCATGGCGTCTGATGAGCCAGCAGGGATGAGCTCCGGGGACTCATTAAGCACCAAATGTGGCCAATTAGAGCCTTATTATTCAGAAGCCTTCACTGAGCAGATCAAGTCCCTGCATGACAGATTACACACCAGACTGGGGAGATACACTCAGCTCTGTTGGGTTGTATTTAGGAAACTGATTAGGAATTATAAGGATACAGATTCATAGGACATCTCACTGATGTTCGATGTCCTGATGTTGAACATATTTTAAGTGTTTTTATCTATCTATCTATCTATCTATCTATCTATCTATCTATCTATCTATCTATCTATCTATCTATCTATCTATTTATTATTTGTTTGTTTGTTTGTTTGTTTGTTTGTTTGTTTGTTTGTTTTAATTAGAGGTTTCTGAGAATTCATTTGAGAAACATTAGTTTAAAGGAAAATGGTGGTCTGAACTCCTTCACTAGGAGGGGAGATAAATAATAAGGGACAAAATATATGCTTTCTTGTAACTTACGTTACAGATGTGTTGTTACCACACAATACTATGTGGCTGACTAGGTTGGCGCTGTTCCCTCTTCATTTACAGAACAATGACTGATTATGTATCTATCTATCTATCTATCCATCCATCCATCCCTCTTTTGGAAAATATAATATAGCTTTACCTCAGACTGCTAAAACCATTATTTACATTTACCAGACACCCTTATCCAGAGTGACTTACAACTGAGCAACAAGGGCCTTGCCCAGGGACCAACAGCAGTGGCAGCTTGGTGGACCTGGGGATCAAACCCATGACCTTCCGATCAGTATCCCAACACTTTAACCACTGAGCTACCACATCCCACTATCACTGGAGGCTCCTTTCAATAGTATTATTTACATTTTCGGCGGTTTCACAAGTACTGCTTATATGCACCTCTAACAATCTGATTTAAATTTTCGTTTACATGGGCATTATAAATATTTCGAACAAAACACCATCAAGTGCTGCTGTTGTGTTTACACCAAGAAGAGAAAAGAGATTTTCCTCAAATGGCACATAGAAAAATATGTCAGAAAGTTTTTTGTTGTTGTTGTTTTTTCAAATGTCACTCACTTTTCACGGGCAATTAAAAAAATTTGAAGCAGTGGTTTAAAAACCATGTCTGGCTTTACCATATTACGCTCATCATGCCAGATGCCATGTTTAGGACTCAAGCATAAAATGCATGTACACAAGGCATTTCTTTGAATCCGATTGAGAAGCGCTTGCATTGTTAATTATTTTTTTGCTATTCAGCGGATTATTTCAGCTCTTTGCCATCCTTTTCTATCTGATAGAGCTGTCAATCTGATTACTAATGAATTATTTGTTTGGCTGTAAACATACTGAATTACCATTTTGTAATGTAGCATGTCTGCCATACAAGTATACTAGTTGTTATTATACAGTAGTAACCACTTACTGTACTGACAACATAACAGTTAGAGCTCCTGATTCATTTTTGAAAACATCCTGGAAAAATCGGATTCAAAAAATCTAAACAGTTTGTGTTAAAATCATCATTAACACATCAGTGACTACGAGGATGGATGGATTTAAATTGACAACACAAAAAGAGAGCGAAACATCAACCCTGAATGTAAAGTATAGATGCGTTTGATGTAATAATTATTGTTTATGTCAGGAATCAGATTGCGATCTTCAATCTACAGACCGGTTTTGAGCAGCTAGTTTATAAAAAAAAGTAGAAGTTAAAAGTTTAAACAGCTTTTTTCTGTAAACACTACAGAGGAAGTGGGTTGTAACTTCCGCTTTAAACAGGATGAAAGAAGATTAAGTGAAACGGTGTGACTAACTGAACTAATACTGTATGAACTTTACATACAGGTTAAACTACTGTTTTAAACATTATGTATGAACACTAGTAAAGGTTGCCTTCATGCTACATGGTCAAACAAAAATCCTGTTCATCAAAAACAATATAAATCGTTTCTATGTTGTCTCACATGATGTTTAGTTATTTATTTTCCGTTTTATTTAATTCAGGTATATTTGATTGTAAAGACATCTGGCAATTATTCTTAATGGGTGGATCAGTTATCACATTCGGTTAACAGCAAGTGTTAGCCAGTTATATTACACTAACAAATACTGTTCATAGTTCTGCTAGACTCACTATGTAGATGACTAAGGATTTTTGTCCTCAAGGATACCAGCTGTTCTTATTTCTTTCATAAGGCAATGATAATAGCTGAAGCTGCCAGTGATGGGCATGTAGTGTAAAGCATCAAAAGATATGGTAGACTATGCTAGCTAATGGCTTACATGGACATGTTTTTGCAGGCTGGATGTTGAGCTGTGAAAGATATTCATGGGTTTTGGATTATATTATTTGTAGATTAGCACTCCGTTTCCTGTCAAGCATTTTAAAAGCACTTTTGTGAACAAAGGTACAGTATGAGGATGCCTAAGCATTTCACGCATTTACAGTTCTTCTCCAGACAAACTGTAATGTAAATGTAAATCTAAAAGAACTCCTGCACAGAACCCCACTCAACACCCCAGATCTTTACACCCCAACATCAGTGTCTCGGCACACCTAGGATCTTGTAGCTGAATGATACCGAATCACCTCAGCCATGTTGCAATAGGGTAGATCCATCAGGGCTGCAATGTCTCCATTGTCTCAGACATTGCTGTAAGTAAATTAAAGCATTTAGCACCTGAAATCAATACTTTTGGGAGGAGACATTTTAAAACTACTTTATTTTTTATTTTCGCTTTGCCTTTTTTTTTCCTGTAGATTCATCAATACTTTAATGTCTAAAATTAAATTACTGTCATTTTAATTAATCATTTTTACTTAATGCCACCAAGTTTGATTGACAGGTAACCTTAGAATGAAACTAATTTGGCGATAGATAGATAGATAGATAGATAGATAGATAGATAGATAGATAGATAGATAGATAGATAGATAGATAGATAGATAGATAGATAGATAGATAATATACGGACAAATAGTGTGCTACCTGTTGTACCGGATTCACACACTGCTGGTTAATGCACTATGTAATTTGGGAGGTTTTTATTTCGGTCACGGTCACGTGGGTGCTGCGACAGTTGCCGAGGTGCGCGTGAAGTGTAGAAAGACGTGTTGCATAACCTCTGTTAGATGTGGAAGTTTATCGATTTAAATCGTACGTACTCACACACACACACACACACACACACACACACACACACACACACACACACACACACACACACAGTCCGCTTTTCTTGTGTAAATATTTTCTTTCACACTGAATATACCCCGGAATCTGGTTCTGAATATTGCTGCAAAAGAAAATCGCATCGCATTCACAACCTGCAAAGTGCACGAGCTCCCGGTTTCAAAGGATGCAGACATGCGTGAAAACAACGCGCGCGTGTGCGTTTAGAAACAGTGTTGAGAAACTGCCACACACGACAAGATCCGTTTCCTGTGCGCGCGCTTCTCAGTCAGAGCGCAAGCACGCGGCATTGATGCTCACTTAGGAGAGCGCGAGACTAACATTAACATTCACATTAACACTAACTCCGAGTTCAGCTGATCGTCACAGACTTTGGACGGTTGGTTTCAGAGCACGCGAGGAGTAAAGCAAACCCCACGGAAACTGTTGATTAGAGGTGTTATAGCATTGGGGCATGTTTGCACTGTGCATCTGGTGGGAAACCTGTTTCGCGTCCTGTTTGTACGTGAAGCGTAGCGTGTAGGGTGAGAGGCGGCGGCGGCGACGCACGCATGAGCCGCGAGCTCGGAGCAGCGCGCACTCTTGGCCGGCTTCGGTGACGCCATGCCGCGCGACCGCGGTGGAGACGAAGGCGCGTCCGGCGGCGTGCGCCTCGAAGCTCGTGGCACGGAGGATGTGGAACGGGGTGGCGGGGTCGCGCGGCGCCCGGTTGCTGACGGACGGCGGGGAGAACGTGGTGCCCGTCTCAGCCTGCTCGGAAAACCGTTGGTATACGGCGCGCAAAGCGGACGCAGGAACGCGCGCTACCGCCGACTACAGAACTGCCTGTACAACGT
Source organism: Tachysurus fulvidraco (assembly GCF_022655615.1). Classification (NCBI taxonomy): domain Eukaryota; kingdom Metazoa; phylum Chordata; class Actinopteri; order Siluriformes; family Bagridae; genus Tachysurus; species Tachysurus fulvidraco. The sequence goes on along the minus strand of NC_062535.1, from coordinate 12,646,423 downwards.
GCTCGAGCGACCGCGAGCCTGGGCTTTTGTCTATCACGCGCTGGTGTGAGTTCCCAAAAAAGTTTTTTTCTTCTTCTTAAACCTGTTGCAGTGTCTTAAGCTTAGTCTACGCCGAATAATATTAATGATCTAGATAAACTATTTGTGTCTCTCCAGGAAAAATACAAGCACATACTTATAAAGGCACCCAACTGTACTTTATTATACGTGTATGGACAACTTTTCTTCCTTTAGTATTTATTTCTAGTGCCTTCTAAGGTTCAGATGTAAAGACTCTAGAGGAACATAATCTCAGTGATGAGCAGAATTACACTTTGGTACATTTGTTATGTCAGACAGTAGCTTAGAACTAAGAAATCAGGACTGAAACTGAGAGTGAAGAGTTTTTCTTCACTTGCCTGACTGTATACATGATGATGATGATGATGATGATGATGATGATGCTTTTATGCAATTTGTCCTAAGCATCCATCCTTATAATCCACTGCTACATGTAGATTCTGGTTGTAATTCAAAACAAAAATCTCACTCTAATCACATTACATGATATAGGGACTGGATATAAGCTTGTGCCATATTATATCCAGGGGAATTGCAAGAAAATCGGATGGACGGATCATTCTGCTGTCAACACACCTGTAGGGATTCATAGTTCTGGATGTGTTAGTGCAGGAGACAAAACAATTACGCAAAGCAGTGTGTGTCCAAGGCAAGATATGAGGACTTTCTTATTAAGACAGATTATTATTGAGATGTATAGATGATTGTGGTGAAGCAAGATAAGCAGGACTGGCTAATAAAATGACCAATAATTGTTTTTATGCTTTTAATGAAGTCTTGTTAGGTTGGCCCAATAAAGGAATATCAATAGATGTATTTGTTCAGTCTGAGAAAGATGTTCGTGCTAGACTCTTTAACCTTTACTCTACAAAGTCAAGACAGATGTCTTTGCCAAATGTTAAAGGGGACAAGGACATTTTGGTCAGAGCTGAACTTAACATATCTATATTGTGTCCAAAAATGGACCAATTATTGTATTTTTTAAAGGCATAATGGATCAATAATGAAATTATTGTGCATGTGGCTTTCACTGGGAAGTATTCACATTTCTAATAGGAGCTCAGAATTCCTGATATAGCTGATGGTGAATCTTCATGTCACTCATAGCGAGCATCCTCTTTCTGAGGGCTTTCAATGTTTCCAAAGTCCCAAAGATTATCTCCATCACCTGATCCACACAAATAAGGACTTAAGTAGGATCTGAATATGAGAGTCGGGAGTGTTGGAAGTGGTACTGTACTGTACATCAAGGAGGGATGTTTCTTCTCCCCTGGTGTCTGGATAACCAACAGACTTTTTCATCACAGTGGAAATCAGTACTAATGTATCAAAACCTCCTCAGTGTCATAGGGAGATAACATAATATAAATAACATAATGATAAACTAATGCACAGACATGCAGTGTAAACATGTGAATTTCCAGTCAGTGCACATTTTCGATTTTATTTTTGAGCTCTAGAACTCACACTGGTTCTTTAATAAGTGTTATTTGCTCTCATCCAGGCGTTATTGCAAAACTGAAATTGAAATACCAAGTTTGACAGAAGACAAAGTTAAAGATGGTAAAGTTGCTATTTGAAAGTTGCCTGCCTGTACTTTTGTAAGGTTTCTTTCCCCATTAAAATTCATGTCTAACATAAGCATTCTGTTCCAAACTCAAAACCCTGAACGCTTTATAGAGACGCTTTAGTGGAGGCGCGCTTAAGTTAGTTCATTGTCTTTGACACAAAAGATGAGTACTTCATCTTCTGAAATACCTTTCAGTTTCCGAAAGTCAGTTACGCTTCAAAGAAAAAATAGGTCCAATTGCCTTCTTTTATGTCGACCATCTGCATTTGGTGTGATTGGATTCTTTCTTCACTTGAATATTTATCAAGGCTTGCCGATTTGCTTGGATGTTTTTTCCTTTGATAGAGGCATAAAGAAGAAAGAGGCAGGTACAGGCTTCGCCTCAAAGCTCAGGCTTTCTTGTTATAAGACTGTGCAGAGATTTACAGTAGATTTGTTTCATTTTTGTTGACTGAGCAGCATGTGTGCATGCTAATACTTTGCATAGTGGGGTGCTGTCAGACCTGCCTTCCTGTGCTGTTCAGCTGTATACAGTGCGGCCTTTGAGTAGTTATTCGCCTCAAGATGAATGCCCCGAGTGGGTGGGGAAGAAGAAATGTAGATGGTGTAAACACATGCAGGGCTACAGGCAGAGGTCAACAAAAGTGTTAAAAAAGCATTCATGAAAAGGGAAAAGCTGATATGAAGTGGATGCAATTAAGCAGTTGAAATGCTCCGCAGACACACATTTTCACAGTTAAACAAATTTACTCAAGAAATCCATCTATGACAAAGAAAACACAAACTATCAAATTGCTGCTCTGGTGCAAACCCGCTATAGCTATAAAACTCTCATGACGCCTTTGTATTGTTCCGCACGTCTCCTGCAGAGAGATGGTCTAGATTTTTCCATATTTACATTTAATAATCTGGAAAGAACACATAAAATTGATCTGAACAGTTGGAAGTGTGAGGGCCTTGTTCAAGGCACCAAAAATGGCAGCTTGCCAGATCCACGATATGAATGTTTAACCTTTCAGTCAAATTCAGAACCAAAACCGTCCTACTCGGATACACCACTTCTGGTTCATTAGCTACTAGATAGGTGTCTATAGTGCAATCTGACAATATAACACTGTCCTGTTTGTTGGAATTGGTTTATTGGTAGAGATTTAACCTTTAGTTCACCGATATGATAGTTTTTACATTGGAAAACATTGGTTATGCAGGGTTTCCCGCAGCACTTTGTAGTTCAGGCAGCCCACCTAAGCTGGGAAACCCTACTAGGTCGTCCAAAAAAAAATAAAAAATTCCGTTGCACAAAAGGCCGCTGCACAAAAAACCCCAAAAAAAAAACGCTGCACACACAAAAAAAAAAAAATTCCGCTGCACTCGGAGAATAGCGCAGACTAGCCAGTTGATAAAACGCGTGTCTGTGAGAACTGTATGAACTTATGTTTTGTGTTTATTTAAGCCTGTTATTGTATTAGTCTATAGTTCTTGCAAATTTAAAGTAAGTTAGCCGGTGATTTTGTTGTTTGAGTTCTTCAGCTGCTAGCTAGGTTGTACATGCCTGTTTTGAATAATTGTTAAACGTAGTACAGAGTCCGTGGTCTATCTCACAAAGAAGCCCCGCCCCCGGGAGTGTTGAGACTCAGTGGCGAAGATTACATCTGATACTCTGATATACTTTCATTGATGTAGTTTATACTATATGTAGTTTATAATATATACAAATCCCTAAACACGCTATATATTACCTCTTCTCGTCTGTTCAGCTAGGTTAATCTAGATCTTAATTGTGAGCTCAAATTCCAAAATAAACTCACATTTTTTCCACCCACCAAAATGTAATAGAATCATATCCTTTTTACTGGAGCTACATGCCCAAAGAAGACAAATTTGGTCCATAAACATGTCAGAATAAATGGAAAATAGTCTAAGTCAGAGTTTCCACTCAGTGAATCCCTCAGGAAGGGCCTTAGCTCCATTTCTGGGATTGTAGGTCATTTTAAATGAAAGTGTCAGCCAAATTAATAAGACCAATTTCCACCAGGTTTCTCCACCAATCCCACCAGCTATTTTGACTGGTTTATTGCAGTGTACATTGTACCCTGAAGGTTGCTTCTTTGGAAATGAGGATAAATGGGGATAAATCAGTTTTGTTTCCTCAAAACCAGTAACATGAGGAAGGTTTTTATATTGAGAGCCGAGTTTTTAAACCGAATCCGGTCGAACGGGCATCTGGCTTCATAGCAGGTGAAGGATCAGGGTCAGCACTTTGTTCTCTGAGGACATCCTTTAATTAATTATTCTCTTAGAAACTGCAGGCTGAAGAAGGAGCTACAAAGAGAGAGGAAGTGAAGGGGTATTAGAGATGAATAAACGGTTGGTATATTTCAGTCATTAAAGCACCATTAAGACAGGAGGCAAAAGAGGCAAATGGACATGCTGAGACCTTTATCTGCACCTCACAGCGCTGAGAAAGGGATGATGTCTCCCCTTGAGGAACTCTAAAGATCACCATGTGTGATAGACAGATGAATGCGGTTTAGAGCACAGCAGCATGACTCGCCCGTACCCTCTAGATAACTCCTTTGGAGATTTGAGAAGAAGAATTTTGACAAAAATAGCTAGCAGGGTTTTGGTTTCATTAATGTTATGCCTTCGGGGCCATCCTCTTCTCACTGCCTGGGTGTCTGCAATGATTCACCGGAACCACAAGCGTAACCTTTCAGAAATGGGTCACGTAATTCTGGTAACACGGTAATGGGCAGGCACTTTTGGTCTCGAATCACTTGTGTAAGTTCTGTAGATACTCTAAGGTCCAGAGATCATTTTGTTTTGATTAATCACCACACACATATCCTTGAGCCAGCAAGGAGGAAACTGCAGCCGGTTTGCTTTCACTTTGTACCTCTTTGACTTCATACATGGTGAAACATCCGCAAAATCTTATATGATTTACATGAAAGCTTTGATGAATCGGGTTGCTTAGCTTCTCTAAGCTAAATTAAAAAAAGTCAGTGTTCCTGAGAAAACAAGAGTCAGTCCTTTTCACTCCAAAATTGTTAAACATTATTTTTGAATTTATTGAATGTTATTACCTCAGGAAGTCTTAGAAATCCAACCTTTGTTACCATTAGACAGTGCTAATCAGCTACGCTAATTAGATACACTTTCATACTGGGGTTTGTTCTGATTCAGAAACCTTTTCTCCATTATATCTCATCCATAAAATTAGCATTGGATAGTGCGAGGGTGCAAAGTGGATTCATAGGCTGTAAACTTTAACAAGGATTTATTGTATTTTATTTTAGAAGTGGTTTTAGAGAGAGAATGTGTGTTCTGTTTCATTTGAATCCACTTTCCATGTTAATGGCAATAAGCATGAATAATTAAGACATCACACTCCTTTGTACAACATGTACGAACATTTCTGATGCTAGCACAATTAACTTCTCACTCATACTCTGTGGTCATATGCATTCTGAATCAGTTTCATAATTGTGTGTGTGTGTGTGCGTGTGTGTGTGTGTGTGTAGACAGTGTGTCTCTGAATTTAAGGTCCTCATAGTCATCACAATCCAGCCTTACACAGCTGCTCAAACATCCAAGCTAGCATGACGTGGCTGTTCAATGGCTATTTCTATTGCTAATTCCAGTCCTTGTGAAGAAAAGCTGCAAGCTTGAAGAACTAAAACTTTGCACACTGTGGTTTGGGTTTTATTTTGTCATATTCATAAACAGAGTAGTTCGTTTTCTTCGCCTCCTACTATTATGAGTCAGTCCTTAAAGCCATGAACAAAATGTCTGCTTTCTAACTGGGTAGGTTTAAGTCAAGTATCTTTGTCAAATCCTTAATGATTCTTTGTTGGTGATTTGGCTATAAAAAGATTCTTAAGGATATTTAAGTATTACTACTTAATAATAATAAAAGCGGGTTGCCATGGTGATAAAGGATATCAGTGGGTGGCACAACTGGTGTTCAAAATCAGTTTTCTTGCTTCTAGCGTGAAATATTCTGAAAGGAGATTTGGAATTTGTGTATAAAATTCAGCAGCGTATATCTTCATCGTGTGTAATGAGATGATGGAGAAGCAATGTGCACTCTGTTGTCTTTACTTTCATTAGTATAATCACCAGGTGGCTCCAGATTTGCATAAACTTTGACATATCGCTGGAAACCCCCAAACCTAGTCGGGGACAAACTCTAACCAGGACCATAGATCAGTATTGTCATCTAATCGTAATTCAGCTACAGTATTTGGCTAAAGTTATGCAATTTATATCTCTCGTCTTTCACATCAGACAGAATTAGACAGTAAGCAGCTGATATAAGATGGATCTACTGTCCCCACACTCTCCGTCCCCGTTCTGTCTCTGGTGAAATTTATCTCAGGCCACAGAGACGCAGTTAAAGTTCACGTCATGTCTAAACTCGGGTTATGTGAGAGCAGTTTGTCTAACCCAGGATCAGACTTTTCCCTGATTGTACATCATGTTAGCCATTAGACTAAATAGCAAAATTGTTCTGTACGATGCCGAAGCTCTCCTGCAGTGAAATGCTTTATGAATACCAGCTCTTTTTCCTTGACTGGTTCTCAGGTTCTGCTTGAACCTCTCCTGCCCTCTTCAGTCCTTAATAACCAGTGAGAAAGAACACATACAGAAGGGAGGCCTGGTGAGGAAGAACAGGCCCAGCTTTAGTCCCTCAGGCTAATATCGGTGTGAGCCAAGGAAAACTTATGTTGATGGTATTATTTGTCTTTTCAAAATTATGGAAAGTTTTCTCAAAATTACTGACCAGCATGACTGTAAACTCTGTGTACGTGTGTGTGTGTGGGGGGGGTGTTTTTGTGCGTGGTTTGTGTGTGTGTGTGTGTGTGTGTGTGTGTGGGGGGTGTTTTTGTGCGTGGTTTGTGTGTGTGTGTGTGTGTGTGTGTGTGTGTGTGTGTGTGTGTGTGTGTGTGGGAGTGTGTGTGTATACTGTATGTGTATGTGTTTTTGTGCGTGTTTTGTGTGTGTGTTTGAGTATATGTGTGTGTGAGTGAGTGTGACCTGTTGATTCTGATAATTTAGACTGATTTTCAGGAACAGTTTGTGTAATCTGGGTACAAAACAAATGACAGGTTTATACTAATGCACTGGTTCTGATATGTCAGCATTTCTGACATGGCAGCCACTCCACATAAACTGGCAACTAATCTTTCTGTAGGATCGTATTGAATATTAAGGTAAAGGTGTAACTACTGCTACTGTACACTCTGTCTGAAGCAGTGTGAAGAGATTAATATATTAAAAAAAAATTATTTATGCAAGGATATGAAATTCTCTGAGACATTCGAAGTTCTGATCCATCTTCTTCTTTTTCCGCTTCATCTCCGTTTACTTCTTACCTCTGCTCACCCGCCATTCACCATTCACACAGGATCAGTAGCCTGGTGTAAAAGCCAGTGTGTGTGTGTGTGTGGGGGGGGGGGGGGTGTATGTTGGTGTGTGAGCTTTGAAAGATGGTCTGGCAGGGTGCTGTAGCTGTGTTTGTGTGTGTGTGTGTGTGTGTGTGTGTGTGTGTGTGTGTGTGTGTGTGTGTGTGTGTGTGTGTGTGTGTGTGTGTTCCAACTTTCCCATTACCTCTGTGGAGTAATTGGTGCGCACTCCCTTAACACACATGAAACGATAAATCCACAGACATTTTATAAAACAATAGAAAACAAACCACACATCATGCACAATCCAATTACAGTAAGCTTGTGAGTGTGTGTGTGTGTGTGTGTGTGTGTGTGTGTGTGTGTGTGTGTGTGTGTGTGTGTGTGTGTGTGTGTGTGTGTGTGTGTAACAACGAGTTCCTTTGAGCTGAGGACAGTAGCCAAAGCTGGGGAACTACTCACAACAGCTGTTTGTGTGTGTGTGTGTGTGTGTGTGTGTGTGTGTGTGTGTGTGTGTGTGTGTGTGTGTGTGTGTGTGTGTGTGTGTGTGTGTGTGTGGTGAATAACATATTGTCCTGGGTCAATGAAAACAGCAAGTGTATATGCGCAAGTGTGAGTGTTTGTGTGTGTCTCATGTTACAACAGGCTTTTAATAGAGTGGCTCCAGGGACGTGATTGCACCGTCTGGAATAAATGTTTAGAAGGAGTCTAAGACTTTTATTTTAACCATAAAATTCTATTAATATCATAAGACTAGGTGGTTAGCACTGTTTCCTCACACCTGTGGGATTGGGGGTTTGAGTCCCATCTGTGTGTGTGTGTGTGTGTGTGTGTGTGTGTGTGTGTGTGTGTTTGTGTGTGTGTGTGTGTGTGTTCTCAGTGTGCTTCAGAGTTTCCTCCAGGTTCTCCAGTTTTCTTCCCCAGTCCAAATACACGCAATGTAGGCTTGATGATAGTGTGTAATAAATACAACCGTATTAAAAGTCACATCACCCTGATGGAGCAAAACCGGCTTTATAGCATTCGAACGCAAATTTCAGTGTAATATTTACTCACAGTAGATCCTGAAATCGATATCATTTGTCATAACCGTCTCTGAGGAGGCTTACATACTCAGACTGTTGCTCTCGGGTTTCTACAAAGGTGAAGTCAATATTTGTTTTCATTGGAAGGGCAAATCAGGCTTTTATGCGAAGCACACGTTTATGCATTCTGTACGTCTAATTAGGAAGTCGATCGCTAAGACGTTTGTTAATCAACTGAAATACAACTAAGTGTATAAAGATCATTTATCAAAATTGGAAATATTTATCACAATTATTCAGACAGTTGAAGCTATATCTGTAAAACATTCACTCGTAATAGAAAACTAAAATTCAACTCTATACATTGGGGATTATACAGTAATTATTTGCAGCTCAAACATGAAGCGAATTATTTCCGCATTTGTGTCTTTTATGAGTGTATTAACAATACACATAATCTTCATTCATCTTGAATTCATTTATTTATTAGTTTAGGATTTATTTCCATGTAACCTGTATACATCATTGTGCACCTGACACATGATCTCTGTGGTCAACTCTTCCTTCTCCGTCCGATCAGTGTGAATTATGCTCCACCGCTCTGACAGAATTAAACCCAGCGTCTGACTTGTCCTCTCTCCGTCCACCAGCTCGACAGCCTCACAAACATCCGATCTGAAAGAACTGGGCTGTGTGAGTGACTCCTTCTTGGGGCAATGCTTGTGCAAGACTTACTTCCTGTAGTCTTTGTGGTTAAGTCCTTGCCAGCTCTGCGGTGGCTGACAGAGCTCTGAAAGCTTCTGGTGTTGTCGTGCAAAACAATATCATCAGCATGTTTTCTGTTTCAACTTCTTCAGGATCGTGGTGGTGTTGTTTTGTAAGAACTCTGTAACGCCGCTATGCTATTTTGGAGTATGAAATATTAATAACAGACCTATCTGCTTGCCGTAATTACATCCTGTCCAGTTCTATCATTAGACTGCGCTCAGTACCAGCAAGTGCACACTTCCACAACTGCTCAGTGACGTGTGCAAGGCTCTCGACAGCAGTAAACTCACACCCATGTTTGTTCTCTCTAAATCAACGGCTCCTGCCTCGGTCAAGACAGTAGCTGGCTTCAAGTTGTTGAACATCCTGTATTTGAATCTGTTTAGTGCTCAACACATTTATATGTGTATTTGAATATAAGCATGACGTGGGCGTGGCCTAGCCTGGAAGTTGTTGTTGCCGTGGTTTTATAAATCGGGATATTTAGTGGAGAAGGGCATGGTGGTTTAGTGGTTAGCACATTTTCCTCATACCTCCAGGCTTAAGGATACGGTTCTCATCTCCACTGTGTGTATGTGAAGTATGAATGCTTTCCCTGTGCCTCAGGGCACTTTTGTTTTCCTCCTCTAGTCCAAAGACATGCGCTGTTGGCGTCTTAGGTGTCCAGGGTGTACAAAGCCTTGTGCCTTCTGGGATATGCTCCAGGTTCTGTGCAGCCCAGTGTCAGAAAACGGGGTGTCTTCAGTGCTAAAATTCAGACCCAAACGCAAGGATAAATACATGATTTATTAAATGTATAACACAAAATAAACCACTAAACACGGGAAAAAGGAAAAGAAAACTAAAACTCAAAAGAACCAAGACAGAACAACCAAACAGAGACCAGGAAGACAACACAAAGATGAGGATCCCGTGCTGCCCAAGGCAATGTGGCAGGGATAAATAGGTGTGCAGAGGCGGGAAGGAATTAGGACTAGGGGTGGGGGTGGGGGGCAGACACGTGAACACAAAATGTAAACAAAAACACATGGAACAAGACACAACTGCCGGAACGCTCCCTAATGTTTCAACAGATAAAAAGTCCAGGTGTGATCCTGACACCCAGTAGGATCAGCGATATAGAGAATGGATCGATGGATAGACTTGAGCTGGCTGGAGCCTGAATTGATGGCTAATAAGCACCCTGCATTTATATCTGTTTAATCCTCAACACATTTATAATCTGTTTAGTTCTCAACACATTTATAATCTGTTTTGGTTTTTGAACAAAGTGGGCGTGGCCTCGACTAGAATTTGTTATTTAAATCAAGATATTCAGTGGTCTTTATTTAAAGCAAAACAATTAGTTATTTTTATTTGTGCTTATTATTATTGGTACTAATTCCCATATTTTAAACCAACTAGAGGCCTGTGATGGTTACTAAGGACAATAAAAGCTGTGAATGATGTGAATGCGGCACTTCTTTTTCATGCAACCTTCATATCTGAACGCACAAATGTTCCACTAACAGAACACCTTCTATCTCAACCAGATTACACCTACAGTATTACACCTTCTATCTCAACCAGATGCCTTGTCAACCTTTTTCAAGCTTCCTGGATCTGGATCTGCTTTAAACACGATATCTGTTCATTTCTGTTACCATTTCTGTTATTTAACATGCTTCACTGTTAAATATATGCAGTGTTTTGTCTACACTGCAGTTTCTAGTCTTTAGTGTCCATAACCCTGTTACTGGTTTGTTGATCCTTGGTCTGCTTTTGCTCAAGGACCCAACAGTGGCAACTTAGCAGAACTGGGGCTTAAACCCTGACCTTCTGAGAGGATCCCAGATCCTTATCTGTTTGAGCCCAAACTGCCCACTGTGTAGCAGTGTATCACACTATCATAGGCAGTATTAGTAGTTTTTAGCAATATGTGCTAGTAGCCCTTCTCTGGGATTACACCTACATGCTGTGGGTTCACCATTTGTTCATCCTTGGACTGATTTTTGCTGGTATATCCAATAGAACTCCCCAGTTTTGGATGCTCTGATCCAGTTGTCAACTTGGCCCTTGTCAAAGTTACTCGGATCCTTACGCTTGCCCATTTTTTCTTGCCTCCAACACCTCCATAAACTTTAAGAACTAACTGCTCACATACTGCTTAATATATCCCACATCTTGTTTGCTGCCCACTGTAACAAGCTTTAAGTTATTTTGTTTATGGCTTTTAACAATGGACATTGTCTCAAAGCAACTTTACAGAAATGTAAAAATTTAGAATTTTTTTTTTTTTAAATTAAATTTGGTTTGATCCCTAATGAGCAGGTCTGAGGCAACATCGGCAAGGAAAACCTCCCAAGAGATGATATGAGGGAGAAACCATCAGACTGAAAAGGGAACCCATCCTTCATTTGGTGACAAGATCATCATTGCTATTCACTTCACCTATCAGTAGTTTTCAGATTTTTCTAACTTGACATTTTAAAATGGTAGATTTTTTTTTTCTGGCTGAGATATGTACATGAAGAATGTGTCTCGCAATCCGTTTTATTGATTGCTGGATACACATTAGTTTTGAGTATCCATATTTTGAGCCATATCAGTTATATTAGTTGTAATCTATCATTGTCCCTCAAAACTATATTTAACAGCTTAAATCATGCAAAAGATGTTTTTGTCTATAAATTCCAGCCCTACCACCCACTCTAAATGTCTAGGCATATATACAAATAGTCCTGTGCAGTACATTTGCCGCAGGGATTTTATTATTCCACTGACACACAGGCTTGGCTCTTTTATCCTTACAGCCTATAATTTACGCCTGCAAATCTATGATCCCTGGCTTGATAGCCATCTGTGTCACCTCTATGATTTCTAAAAGCCTATTGCTTTTCATCTGCACATGTACACAATGACAGGAGAAACATAACATCCGAAACCTTGAGCCTCCAATTAAGCTCAGCGGAGTGGTTGAATTTACACCAAAATAACATGCTGATTAAAAAAACACTATCTATTTAACGAACACCTTTCAGCCATAACATTGAAACCACCTGCTTTTAATTGTGTAAGTCCTCTTTGTGCTACCAAAACAGCGCTGATTTGTCAAGGCATGGACTTCACAAGCCCCAACTGGCCACTGTGTAGCAGTATACTCTGTATTCTGACACACTCCTTTCACAGCCAGTATTAATGTATTTTAGAAATTCGTGCTACACCCGCCCTTCTCTGGGATTGGACCTACATAACCCTGCAACTGGTTCACCATAGGTGATAGATTAGATTAGATTAGATTAATCTAATAGTTAGATTAGATTAGCTCCTGTGATCTGAGCAACTTGCTTAAGTTTGTAGGATGATGGTGTTGGAAAATAATAATATATATTAAACACGACATATGTAAGAGTAACTAGAGTGTAAATCAATAAATATCACAAAACACAGACAGATATCCAGTTTAATGCAACAAGCTCTATGAAAATATTATGCTAGCTTCAGGTGCTTTTAACTAGCTTTAAGCAAAACTGACTGTCAGATTATGAAGAAATTTGATTTGTTTAGGAAGTCAAGCCCAGTGTTATTACTACTGAATAACTGAATGCTAGGTTAAATATGCGGTATGTTTCTCTATCTCTATCTCTTTTTTTTTTTTTTTTGTTAGCACACAGGCTTTGTTTGTGCAAGCATGCTAGTTTTCTCTCACCCATTCTGGAAGTGTACTGTAAAGTCTCCTTGGTTCATGTGTTCATACACAGTGAGGATCAGGATGTGAATACCTTTGGTACAGCTAGCATGGTTTGCTAATTAGTAAAAAGGTTAGTAAGATAGCGAGAGCCTGTGGTGATAATGCATTGCTCAGCTGTTGTGTTGATGTTAGCCATCATATCTAATATCACAAGCAGGCTTCTGATGAAAGTGAAGCACATGGTCACCACCACCTGACATGCCTTATGGTTTTATAAGCAGTCCGGTGTAACGCATAGCTGCCGGTTGATAATCTTTCTAAATGTCATTCATTGATGCCTCGTTATATTTTGGACGAGGAGCAGGGATTTTCTGACAGCGTCGGGATTTTTTTTTTCTTCTTTTTTTCTCATCACTGTGCCCACTATGTGGGTGAAAAGGTTGGCACTGTGTTTTCCCTTTTCATCTACAGAACAATGACCTTGAAAAGCAGGGTCTGTCTGTCTGTTTCTCTCTTTCTCTTTCTCTCTGGCTCACCGTCTCTTTTTGAACAGCTGCTGACAACAGGATGTTATTACAGATGGACAGCTGAGGGGCAATTTGAAACCTGAAATGTATTTCTGCTTCTCCTGCTGTCAGGCAACTGTACAGTGGGGTTCGGAGCTTCTATAGCAACGCTGCCAGTTGTGTATTTATTTTACATTTAGCCATTTTACCAATTTACAATAGGAAGGTCAATGGGAGAAATGTTAGGTCCTGTCGAGAGCAGAACTGGTTTGAATGAGAAAGACAACGAACACTCAATTTTAATTACTTTACTTTATTTACTTATTTTACTATAATTTACACTTATTTCTGTGGAACTACTTTAGAAATATTTTTGTGGTATTTTCTTCAAAAACAAATTTGGGTGAATAAATATTGGCACCGTATGTCTTGTTTTGGCATTATTCACAAAATCCTGGTGCTTTTAATCAAAAATGATGACTATAGGCAGGGCATCCTGCCTAATTTTACATTGAGGTGACAATCATTTGTATGGGGAAAAAAGTTGTTTTTCTATGAATATATTCTTCCAAATATTGTAAAAAAAAAAAAAAAAAAAAGAACAGAAATACTTATGGAAAAATATAAGTCCTTAAAGCCCTGAAAAAGTGTCTACAGTGACAGGAGGCATTAACCCTGACTGCAGAGCGAGACACGATAAAGACCTCCAATGCTGAACATGGACACAACAAAACAAAATGTCCACAAATTCCTTTTTTTTTGGCTTCTGGTATAAAGAGTTAAACACACATGATTGATTTAATACCTGATCATGTGATGCACATGCACGTGATCATATTTGTTCAGATTTCCTCTAAACAGTTGAGGGAAATTTAGTACAACACTCTGCAGCTTAGATTTAAGCTAAACATCATGCTAGGCAGTAAGCTAGTTGCTATCTTCCTGATCTTGTTTGCTGTTGGACATTTTTTGCACAGCGTAGGATGTTTCTGAGCTTGTGAAGTCCACAGAGGTGTTTTAATGAAATCTTTGGAGCACAAAGGCAGAAATCTAGCACTTCACACAGTTATATGTCTTTTATTCGATTTGTAGTAGGCTATTAAAAAGTCAATCAAATGCGTAATTGCTGCCCGATTGTGAGAAGCCCATGTTACTGCAGTCATTAAGTCTAGAGTTCTAACATGCGGGAAGTCATGTAAGTGTTTTCTGAATTGCCTTGCTGTGTAATAGATGTGTGTGTGCGTGTGTGTCTGTGTTTGTGCCTGTCTGTGTGTGTGTATACCTGTTTGTGGCTGTCTGTGTGCACCTGTCTGTGTGCACCTGTATGTGTGTGTGTGTGTGTGTGTGTGTGTGTGTGTGTGTGTGTGTGTGTGTGTGTGTGTGTGTGTGTGTGTGTCTGTGTGTGTGTCTATGAAACCCGTGGGAACCATTTCTAGGAATCATATTCCTAATAATCTACCAGCTGTTACCAGGAATTCTCATAGCAGTAGTTCAGAGGCTGATTAAGCATCTTTGTTGTATGATTTCTGTTTATGAAGTCAGAATTATTGGCACCCTTGGTAAGGTTGGGGTTTAAAAAAAGGAATGGAAATATTTCTGTTATTGTTAAGATTCATTCCACACTAAAGCTAGCTAGCTCTCTCTCTCTCTCTCTCTCTCTCTCTCTCTCTCTCTCTCTCTCTCTATATATATATATATATATATATATATATATATATATATATATATATATATATATATATATATATATATATACATGCATATATATATATGCATGCTCTATATATATATACATGCAGGGGTGCCAATAATACTGGAACTGTATAAAAAAGCAGCATAGATCAAAAATTATTTGAATGATGTCACTGATGGTAATCCTACTGTTGTTTTCAAAACAGTACAAATTGTATATATATATATATAAAAAATCAAACACAAAAGATAATCATCGGAATCGTTCAGAGGAACATTATCCACTTCTACGAATTCCGACGTCTCGTTTAACTCCCTTGTTCCATGAAGATGTGTAATTTTAATGCATTGTTACTAAACACAGCCTCGAACGCTCGGACACGAAGCAATTCATCACGACACAGTAAACGCACGGGAGAGTTAAAGTTTTTGTTTAAAACATTCGGAACGTTCTGGAGCGTTAAACACTTCCAGAAACAACAAATGTCATTTGGGACGAAGCCCGTGGCGTGATTGTGCTCTGTGTCGGATTGTTAATCACAGTGGATTTATTCAAACTATTCCCTCAAACATTTTGTCAGTGTTGCTGCAACCCTTTAAAGTTTCAAAAACACAGAGATGAGTGGTTTCCATGGTTACTTCACACCTATGGGGTTAGGGGTCCAATTCCTGGCTCCACCCATCCATGTTTCCTCCAAGCTCTCCGGTTTCC